>NC_092179.1:31830911-31840534 GCF_045791955.1 Oncorhynchus clarkii lewisi | reverse complement strand
TCTGAATATAAGACCAGGTGTAATATATATCTCTGAATATAAGACCAGGTGTAATATATATCTCTGAATATAAGACCAGGTGTAATATATATCTCTGAATATAAGACCAGGTGTAATATATATCTCTGAATATAAGACCAGGTGTAATATATATCTCTGAATATAAGACCAGGTGTAATATATATCTCTGAATATAAGACCAGGTGTAATATATATCTCTGAATATAAGACCAGGTGTAATATATATCTCTGAATATAAGACCAGGTGTAATATATATCTCTGAATATAAGACCAGGTGTAATATATATCTCTGAATATAAGACCAGGTGTAATATATATCTCTGAATATAAGACCAGGTGTAATATATATCTCTGAATATAAGACCAGGTGTAATATATATCTCTGAATATAAGACCAGGTGTAATATATATCTCTGAATATAAGACCAGGTGTAATATATATCTCTGAATATAAGACCAGGTGTAATATATATCTCTGAATATAAGACCAGGTGTAATATATATCTCTGAATATAAGACCAGGTGTAATATATATCTCTGAATATAAGACCAGGTGTAATATATATCTCTGAATATAAGACCAGGTGTAATATATATCTCTGAATATAAGACCAGGTGTAATATATATGTCTGAATATAAGACCAGGTGTAATATATATCTCTGAATATAAGACCAGGTGTAATATATATCTCTGAATATAAGACCAGGTGTAATATATATCTCTGAATATAAGACCAGGTGTAATATATATCTCTGAATATAAGACCAGGTGTAATATATATCTCTGAATATAAGACCAGGTGTAATATATATCTCTGAATATAAGACCAGGTGTAATATATATCTCTGAATATAAGACCAGGTGTAATATATATCTCTGAATATAAGACCAGGTGTAATATATATCTCTGAATATAAGACCAGGTGTAATATATATCTCTGAATATAAGACCAGGTGTAATATATATCTCTGAATATAAGACCAGGTGTAATATATATCTCTGAATATAAGACCAGGTGTAATATATATCTCTGAATATAAGACCAGGTGTAATATATATCTCTGAATATAAGACCAGGTGTAATATATATCTCTGAATATAAGACCAGGTGTAATATATATCTCTGAATATAAGACCAGGTGTAATATATATCTCTGAATATAAGACCAGGTGTAATATATATCTCTGAATATAAGACCAGGTGTAATATATATCTCTGAATATAAGACCAGGTGTACAGCATAGAACATGTCTGGGAAGGTTCAGGAGAGAAAGTGGCTGGTTATGGTGACATTGTGTACTGATGCATTATAAAACAGGTGTACAGGACAGACAGAGAGAAGGAGCACAATGACAAGGAAGAACCAAAGGAATTGACAATCATTAGAAAAAAAGAGAAATGTCGTGCAAACCCCTTGAGCAACGAGGCAATGACACGCTGTAATATATATACCTCATGCTGTAATAGATATACCTCATGCTGTAATAGATATACCTCATGCTGTAATAAATATACCTCATGCTGTAATAGATATACCTCATGCTGTAATATATATACCTCACGCTGTAATATATATACCTCATGCTGTAATATATATACCTCACGCTGTAATAGATATACCTCATGCTGTAATAGATATACCTCATGCTGTAATATATATATACCTCAGGCTGTAATAGATATACCTCATGCTGTAATATATATACCTCATGCTGTAATAGATATACCTCATGCTGTAATAGATATACCTCATGCTGTAATATATATACCTCATGCTGTAATAGATATACCTCATGCTGTAATAGATATACCTCATGCTGTAATAGATATACCTCATGCTGTAATAGATATACCTCATGCTGTAATAGATATGCCTCATGCTGTAATAGATATACCTCATGCTGTAATAGATATACCTCATGCTGTAATAGATATACCTCATGCTGTAATAGATATACCTCATGCTGTAATAGATATACCTCATGCTGTAATAGATATACCTCATGCTGTAATAGATATACCTCATGCTGTAATAGATATACCTCATGCTGTAATAGATATACCTCATGCTGTAATAGATATGCCTCATGCTGTAATATATATACCTCATGCTGTAATATATATACCTCATGCTGTAATAGATATACCTCATGCTGTAATAGATATACCTCATGCTGTAATAGATATACCTAAGGCTGTAATAGATATGCCTCATGCTGTAATAGATATACCTCATGCTGTAATAGATATACCTCATGCTGTAATAGATATACCTCATGCTGTAATAGATATACCTAAGGCTGTAATAGATATGCCTCATGCTGTAATAGATATACCTCATGCTGTAATAGATATACCTCATGCTGTAATATATATACCTCATGCTGTAATAGATATGCCTCATGCTGTAATAAATATACCTCATGCTGTAATAGATATACCTCATGCTGTAATAGATATACCTCATGCTGTAATAGATATACCTCATGCTGTAATAGATATACCTCATGCTGTAATAGATATACCTCATGCTGTAATATATATACCTCATGCTGTAATAGATATGCCTCATGCTGTAATAAATATGCAGGATAAACGCTGTTTGTTGTTGAATTGCTACATTTAAATACGAGGTACTATATTATTATTTCATTAGGACGACATGTACATTGAAGTATCATTTGCTGTTGTCGCTATGACAATGAACACACGCTGAAAGCACTGAACGGTCTGAACCAGGATCTGTGTGTTAGAGACCCCATGACTGGTCTGAACCAGGATCTGTGTGTTAGAGACCTCATGACTGGTCTGAACCAGGATCTGTGTGTTAGAGACCTCATGACTGGCCCTGAACCAGGATCTGTGTGTTAGAGACCTCATGACTGGCCCTGAACCAGGATCTGTGTGTTAGAGACCTCATGACTGGTCTGAACCAGGATCTGTGTGTTAGAGACCTCATGACTGGTCTGAACCAGGATCTGTGTGTTAGAGACCTCATGACTGGTCTGAACCAGGATCTGTGTGTTAGAGACCTCATGACTGGTATGAACCAGGATCTGTGTGTTAGAGACCTCATGACTGGTCTGAACCAGGATCTGTGTGTTAGAGACCTCATGACTGGTCTGAACCAGGATCTGTGTGTTAGAGACCTCATGACTGGTCCTGAACCAGGATCTGTGTGTTAGAGACCTCATGACTGGTCCTGAACCAGGATCTGTGTGTTAGAGACCTCATGACTGGTCTGAACCAGGATCTGTGTGTTAGAGACCTCATGACTGGTCTGAACCAGGATCTGTGTGTTAGAGACCTCATGACTGGTCTGAACCAGGATCTGTGTGTTAGAGACCTCATGACTGGTCCTGAACCAGGATCTGTGTGTTAGAGACCTCATGACTGGTCTGAACCAGGATCTGTGTGTTAGAGACCTCATGACTGGTCTGAACCAGGATCTGTGTTTTAGAGACCTCATGCCTGGTCTGAACCAGGATCTGTGTGTTAGAGACCTCATGACTGGTCTGAACCAGGATCTGTGTGTTAGAGACCTCATGACTGGTCTGAACCAGGATCTGTGTGTTAGAGACCTCATGACTGGTCTGAACCAGGATCTGTGTGTTAGAGACCTCATGACTGGTCTGAACCAGGATCTGTGTGTTAGAGACCCCGTGACTGGTCTGAACCAAGATCTGTGTGTTAGAGACCTCATGACTGGCCCTGAACCAGGATCTGTGTGTTAGAGACCCCATGACTGGTCTGAACCAGGATCTGTGTGTTAGAGACCTCATGACTGGTCTGAACCAGGATCTGTGTGTTAGAGACCCCATGACTGGCCCTGAACCAGGATCTGTGTGTTAGAGACCTCATGACTGGCCCTGAACCAGGATCTGTGTGTTAGAGACCCCATGACTGGCCCTGAACCAGGATCTGTGTGTTAGAGACCTCATGACTGGCCCTGAACCAGGATCTGTGTGTTAGAGACCTCATGACTGGTCTGAACCAGGATCTGTGTGTTAGAGACCTCATGACTGGTCTGAACCAGGATCTGTGTGTTAGAGACCTCATGACTGGTCTGAACCAGGATCTGTGTGTTAGAGACCTCATGACTGGTATGAACCAGGATCTGTGTGTTAGAGACCTCATGACTGGTCTGAACCAGGATCTGTGTGTTAGAGACCTCATGACTGGTCTGAACCAGGATCTGTGTGTTAGAGACCTCATGACTGGTCCTGAACCAGGATCTGTGTGTTAGAGACCTCATGACTGGTCCTGAACCAGGATCTGTGTGTTAGAGACCTCATGACTGGTCTGAACCAGGATCTGTGTGTTAGAGACCTCATGACTGGTCTGAACCAGGATCTGTGTGTTAGAGACCTCATGACTGGTCTGAACCAGGATCTGTGTGTTAGAGACCTCATGACTGGTCCTGAACCAGGATCTGTGTGTTAGAGACCTCATGACTGGTCTGAACCAGGATCTGTGTGTTAGAGACCTCATGACTGGTCTGAACCAGGATCTGTGTGTTAGAGACCTCATGACTGGTCTGAACCAGGATCTGTGTGTTAGAGACCTCATGACTGGTCTGAACCAGGATCTGTGTGTTAGAGACCTCATGACTGGTCTGAACCAGGATCTGTGTGTTAGAGACCTCATGACTGGTCTGAACCAGGATCTGTGTGTTAGAGACCTCATGACTGGTCTGAACCAGGATCTGTGTGTTAGAGACCTCATGACTGGTCTGAACCAGGATCTGTGTGTTAGAGACCCCATGACTGGTCTGAACCAAGATCTGTGTGTTAGAGACCTCATGACTGGCCCTGAACCAGGATCTGTGTGTTAGAGACCCCATGACTGGTCTGAACCAGGATCTGTGTGTTAGAGACCTCATGACTGGTCTGAACCAGGATCTGTGTGTTAGAGACCCCATGACTGGCCCTGAACCAGGATCTGTGTGTTAGAGACCTCATGACTGGCCCTGAACCAGGATCTGTGTGTTAGAGACCTCATGACTGGTCTGAACCAGGATCTGTGTGTTAGAGACCTCATGACTGGTCCTGAACCAGGATCTGTGTGTTAGAGACCCCATGACTGGTCTGAACCAGGATCTGTGTGTTAGAGACCTCATGACTGGCCCTGAACCAGGATCTGTGTGTTAGAGACCTCATGACTGGTCTGAACCAGGATCTGTGTGTTAGAGACCTCATGACTGGCCCTGAACCAGGATCTGTGTGTTAGAGACCTCATGACTGGTCTGAACCAGGATCTGTGTGTTAGAGACCCCATGACTGGTCTGAACCAGGATCTGTGTGTTAGAGACCTCATGACTGGTCTGAACCAGGATCTGTGTTAGAGACCTCATGACTGGTCTTGTGTTACCACATTATTAACAGGCAGTGTGCAGTAGGATGTGTTGATCAGTTGATTGACAGGTGTAGGACTGTAGAACAAAACACTTTCCTCTAGTGTGGATGCTTACCAACGATTTATAGTAATATAACCTATAGTTTATCATTATAGATATGTAGCCTATAGTTTATCATTATAGTTATATAACCTATAGTTTATCATTATAGTTATATAGCCTATAATTATATAGCCTATAGTTTATCATTATAGATATATAACCTATAGTTTATCATTATAGTTATATAGCCTATAATTATATAGCCTATAGTTTATCATTATAGTTATATAGCCTATAGTTTATCATTATAGATATATAGTCTATAGTTTATCATTATAGATATGTAGCCTATAGTTTATCATTATAGTTATATAACCTATAGTTTATCATTATAGATATGTAGCCTATAGTTTATCATTATAGTTATATAACCTATAGTTTATTATTATAGTTATATAGCCTATAATTATATAGCCTATAGTTTATCATTATAGATATATAACCTATAGTTTATCATTATAGTTATATAGCCTATAATTATATAGCCTATAGTTTATCATTATAGTTATATAGCCTATAGTTTATCATTATAGATATGTAGCCTATAGTTTATCATTATAGATATGTAGTCTATAGTTTATCATTATAGATATGTAGCCTATAGTTTATCATTATAGTTATATAACCTATAGTTTATCATTATAGTTATATAACCTATAGTTTATCATTATAGTTATGTAGCCTATAGTTTATCATTATAGATATGTAGCCTATAGTTTATCATTATAGTTATATAACCTATATCATTATAGATATGTAGCCTATAGTTTATCATTATAGATATGTAGCCTATAGTTTATCATTATAGATATGTAGCCTATAGTTTATCATTATAGTTATATAGCCTATAGTTTATCATTATAGATATGTAGCCTATAGTTTATCATTATAGATATGTAGCCTATAGTTTATCATTATATATATGTAGCCTATAGTTTATCATTATAGTTATATAACCTATATCATTATAGATATGTAGCCTATAGTTTATCATTATAGATATGTAGCCTATAGTTTATCATTATAGTTATATAACCTATATCATTATAGATATGTAGCCTATAGTTTATCATTATAGATATGTAGCCTATAGTTTATCTTTATATATATGTAGCCTATAGTTTATCATTATAGTTATATAGCCTATAGTTTATCATTATAGTTATATAGCCTATAGTTCATCATTATAGTTATATAACCTATAGTTATGTAGCCTATAGTTCATCATTACAGTTATATAACCTATAGTTATGTAGCCTATAGTTCATCATTACAGTAATATAACCTGTAGTTTATCATTATAGTTATATAGCCTATAGTTTATCATTATAGTTATATAACCTATAGTTTATCATTATAGATATATAACCTATAGTTTATCATTATAGTTATGTAGCCTATAGTTATATAGCCTATAGTTTATCATTATAGTTATATAACCTATAGTTTATCATTATAGTTATGTAGCCTATAGTTATATAGCCTATAGTTTATCATTATAGTTATATAACCTATCGTTGTCATTATAGTTATATAACCTATAGTTTATCATTATAGTTATGTAGCCTATAGTTATATAGCCTATAGTTTATCATTATAGTTATATAACCTATAGTTTATCATTATAGTTATGTAGCCTATAGTTTATCATTATAGTTATGTAGCCTATAGTTTATCATTATAGTTATATAGCCTATAGTTTATCATTATAGTTATGTAGCCTATAGTTTATCATTATAGTTATATAGCCTATAGTTTATCATTATAGTTATGTAGCCTATAGTTATATAGCCTATAGTTGATCATTATAGTTATATAGCCTATCGTTGTCATGATATAGTTGTTGGCTTGGTGGATGGCCTGGGCCTCAACTCTGACACCACTAATGTTATAATCACAACAGAACTAGCCTTCTAGTAAGTCTAGCTGACGTTATCGAACTTGAATTAAATCAATATTAAATTACCCTTATACTTGTTTACTTGGCTTTTATACCATATAAATGGACTCTTTCAAATGATTGACTCTGGCAAGTTTGCTCGCTGCAGTAGGGAAGTAAAGCTGAAGTCGTATCCATCACTTCCGTTGTTTGGCTGTGCCCATAGCAATGTTTGACAGTAGACAGACATGCCAACATACAGACAGGCTGGCAGACAGACAGGCCGGCAGACAGACAGGCCGGCAGACAGACAGGCCGGCAGACAGACAGGCCGGCAGACAGACAGGCCGGCAGACAGACAGGCCAAATAGACAGACCGGTAGACAGAGACAGGGCAACAGACAGACAGGCCGGCAGACAGACAGGCTGGCAGACAGACAGGCCGGCAGACAGACAGACAGGTGTTTTACTAACAGCTCCATGGGTTTATTATCAAGACCTTGAAAATCCCGGTGTAAAAAAAAGCTTGGGCATATCTGAGGATTTGAAACTCAAAGAAGCTTTATTGTGCTCTTTAATAAGAGCGAAGGGAGAGAGAGGGAGAGGGTAGATTGTTCAAGTTTACAAAAACCTTTATTCTTAAACCTTGGCTGATGACAGTTCCACACAGGAGGAGAGGTGAGAGGGCGGGAGAGAGAGAGGATAGATTGAGAGAGAGAGAGAGAGAGAGAGAGAGAGAGAGAGAGAGAGAGAGAATAGATTGAGAGGGAGAGAGAGAGAGAATAGAGTGAGAGGGAGAGAGAGAGAGAGAATAGATTGAGAGAGAGAGATAGAATAGATTGAGAGAGAGAGAGAGAGAATAGATTGAGAGGGAGAGAGAGAGAATAGATTGAGAGAGAGAGAGAGAGAGAGGATAGATTGAGAGAGAGAGAGAGAGAGAGAGAGAGAGGATAGATTGAGAGAGCGATAGAGAGGGAGAGAGATCAGAGGTAGAACTTTGCCAGCTTTAACAGAGGAAGGTATTGATAAATGATTGAAATGAGCACTTTAGCCAAAGGGAGGCAAACCACTTGTATATCTTCTATCTCCTAATGCTGGGAATTAGTCAGGCTTGTCTGCTCTCTCTTTCTCCTTCCCTCCTCGCTCTCTCTCTACCTCTGTCCCCTCAGTCTCTCTCTCTCTCTCTCTCTCTCTCTCCCTACCTCTGCCCCCTCAGTCTCTCTCTCTCTCTCTCTCTCTCCCTACCTCTGCCCCATCAGTCTCTCTCTCTCTCTCTCTCTCTCTCTCTCTCCCTACCTCTGTCCCCTCAGTCTCTCTCTCTCTCTCTCTCTCTCACTAGCTCTGCCCCCTCAGTCTCTCTCTCTCTCTCTCTCTCTCTCTCTCTCCCTACCTCTGTCCCCTCAGTCTCTCTCTCTCTCCCTACCTCTGCCCCCTCAGTCTCTCTCTCTCTCTCTCTCTCTCTCTCTCTCTCTCTCCCTACCTCTGTCCCCTCAGTCTCTCTCTCCCTACCTCTGTCCCCTCAGTCTCTCTCTCTCTCTCTCCCTACCTCTGTCCCCTCAGTCTCTCTCTCTCTCCCAACCTCTGTCCCCTCAGTCTCTCTCTCTCTCTCTCCCTACCGCTGTCCCCTCAGTCTCTCTCTCTACACCTCTCTCTTTACCTCTCCCCCTCCTTCCCTCTCTCTCCCCGCCTCTCAAGCCCTCCCTCCCATCCCGGTGGCTGTGCCTGTTGGCTCTTTATGTAATGCCAGGTCCTGCTGTAGCTGCCAAGAAGACGGCGGAAGGAGTGTTTCTCTGCACTAATTAATCCAACAAACTTCAGAGCCAACCTGCTGAGATACCGAGGTCCAACACTGTGTGTGTGTGTGTGTGTGTGTGTGTGTGTGTGTGTGTGTGTGTGTGTGTGTGTGTGTGTGTGTGTGTGTGTGTGTGTGTGTGTGTGTGTGTGTGTGTGTGTGTGTGTGTTCCAACACTGTAAACCAAACCTCCTTGTTCCCCGTTCAGCCAAAAACCCTGCGCAACCATTAAGCTAATATTATGAATAGGATCAGAGAGTGGGGGTAGCAGGCTGGAGGGCAGTGGTAGCAGGCTAGGAGGGTAAGCCTGGTTAATTCACCTGTACTGGCTCAGGATCCCAGGTCTCTGAATGGTTCAGCTAGATGAGCATTTCATGGTGTAACCTGGAAGGAGTCCCAAATGAAACCCTATTCCCCTTCTGTTGACCAGGGATATTGACCAGGGCTGTTGACCAGGGCTGTTGGCCA
>NC_092179.1:31773411-31825911 GCF_045791955.1 Oncorhynchus clarkii lewisi | reverse complement strand
TAATGTTTCCTTATAGAAGGACTGTCACATCAACCTTGTATGGCAGGCTTAATGTTTCCCTATAGAAGGACTGTCACATCAACCTTGTTCAGCCTTGTATGGCAGGCTTAATGTTTCCTTATAGAAAGACTGTCACATCAGCCTTGTATGGCAGGCTTAATGTTTCCTTATAGAAGGACTGTCACATCAACCTTGTTCAGCCTTGTATGGCAGGCTTAATGTTTCCCTATAGAAGGACTGTCACATCAACCTTGTATGGCAGGCTTAATGTTTCCTTATAGAAGGACTGTCACATTAACCTTGTTCAGCCTTGTATGGCAGGCTTAATGTTTCCCTATAGAAGGCCTGTCACATCAACCTTGTTCAGCCTTGTATGGCAGGCTTAATGTTTCCCTATAGAAGGACTGTCACATCAGCCTTGTATGGCAGGCTTAATGTTTCCTTATAGAAGGACTGTCACATCAACCTTGTTCAGCCTTGTATGGCAGGCTTAATGTTTCCCTATAGAAGGACTGTCACATCAGCCTTGTATGGCAGGCTTAATGTTTCCCTATAGAAGGACTGTCACATCAGCCTTGTATGGCAGGCTTAATGTTTCCCTATAGAAGGACTGTAACATCAACCTTGTTCAGCCTTGTATGGCAGGCTTAATGTTTCCCTATAGAAGGACTGTCACATCAGCCTTGTATGGCAGGCTTAATGTTTCCCTATAGAAGGACTGTCACATCAGCCTTGTTCAGCCTTGTATGGCAGGCTTAATGTTTCCTTATAGAAGGACTGTCACATCAACCTTGTATGGCAGGCTAAATGTTTCCCTATAGAAGGACTGTAACATCAGCCTTGTTCAGCCTTGTATGGCAGGCTTAATGTTTCCTTATAGAAGGACTGTCACATCAGCCTTGTATGGCAGGCTTAATGTTTCCTTATAGAAGGACTGTCACATCAGCCTTGTATGGCAGGCTTAATGTTTCCCTATAGAAGGACTGTCACATCAGCCTTGTATGGCAGGCTTAATGTTTCCTTATAGAAGGACTGTCACATCCCTATAGAAGGAGCCTTGTATGGCAGGCTTAATGTTTCCCTATAGAAGGACTGTCACATCAACCTTGTTCAGCCTTGTATGGCAGGCTTAATGTTTCCTTATAGAAGGACTGTCACATCAACCTTGTTCAGCCTTGTATGGCAGGCTTAAAGTTTCCTTATAGAAGGACTGTCACATCAGCCTTGTATGGCAGGCTTAATGTTTCCCTATAGAAGGCCTGTCACATCAATCTTGTTCAGCCTTGTATGGCAGGCTTAATGTTTCCCTATAGAAGGACTGTCACATCAACCTTGTATGGCAGGCTTAATGTTTCCTTATAGAAGGACTGTCACATCAGCATTGTATGGCAGGCTTAATGTTTCCCTATAGAAGGACTGTCACATCAGCCTTGTATGGCAGGCTTAATGTTTCCCTATAGAAGGACTGTCACATCAGCCTTGTTCAGCCTTGTATGGCAGGCTTAACATTTCCCTATAGAAGGACTGTCACATCAACCTTGTTCAGCCTTGTATGGCAGGCTTAATGTTTCCCTATAGAAGGACTGTCACATCAACCTTGTTCAGCCTTGTATGGCAGGCTTAATGTTTCCTTATAGAAGGATTGTCACATCAACCTTGTATGGCAGGCTTAACATTTCCCTATAGAAGGACTGTCACATCAACCTTGTTCAGCCTTGTATGGCAGGCTTAATGTTTCCCTATAGAAGGACTGTCACATCAACCTTGTTCAGCCTTGTATGGCAGGCTTAATGTTTCCTTATAGAAGTAGTGAACAACAGATGTCATACATACATATACTTAATCTAATGCTGATTGAAGCACGGACCTTAACACCAGCAGAATAGCTTAGACAGAAGGAAGACAAACAAGGCTTTAAAAGAGTCTGCTCTGCCCTGCTACATACAGCTAACTGCCCTCTTCTGCCTGCTCTGCCCTGCTACATACAGCTAACTGCCCTCTTCTGCCTACTCTGCCCTGCTACATACAGCTAACTGCCCTCTTCTGCCTGCTCTGCCCTGCTACAGCTAACTGCCCTCTTCTGTCTGCTCTGCCCTGCTACAGCTAACTGCCCTCTTCTGTCTGCTCTGCCCTGCTACAGCTAACTGCCCTCTTCTGCCTGCTCTGCCCTGCTACAGCTAACTGCCCTCTTCTGCCTGCTCTGCCCTGCTACAGCTAACTGCCCTCTTCTGTCTGCTCTGCCCTGCTACAGCTAACTGCCCTCTTCTGTCTGCTCTGCCCTGCTACAGCTAACTGCCCTCTTCTGTCTGCTCTGCTCTGCTACAGCTAACTGTCCTCTTCTGCCTGCTCTGCCCTGCTACAGTTAACTGCCCTCTTCTGTCTGCTCTGCCCTGCTACAGCTAACTGCCCTCTTCTGTCTGCTCTGCTCTGCTACAGCTAACTGCCCTCTTCTGCCTGCTCTGCTCTGCTACAGCTAACTGCCCTCTTCTGCCTGATCTGCTCAGCTACAGCTAACTGTCCTCTTCTGCCTGCTCTGCTCTGCTACAGCTAACTGCCCTCTTCTGTCTGCTCTGCTCTAGCTAACTGCCCTCTTCTGCCTGCTCTGCTCTGCTACAGCTAACTGCCCTCTTCTGCCTGCTCTGCTCTGCTACAGCTAACTGCCCTCTTCTGTCTGCTCTGCCCTGCTACAGCTAACTGCCCTCTTCTGTCTGCTCTGCCCTGCTACAGTTAACTGCCCTCTTCTGCCTGCTCTGCCCTGCTACAGCTAACTGCCCTCTTCTGCCTGCTCTGCCCTGCTACAGCTAACTGCCCTCTTCTGTCTTCTCTGCCCTGTTACAGCTAACTGCCCTCTTCTGCCTGCTCTGCCCTGCTACAGCTAACTGCCCTCTTCTGTCTGCTCTGCCCTGCTACAGCTAACTGCCCTCTTCTGACTGCTCTGCACTGCTACAGATAACTGCCCTCTTCTGTCTGCTCTGCCCTGCTACAGCTGACTGCCCTCTTCTGCCTGCTCTGCCCTGCTACAGCTAACTGCCCTCTTGCCTGCTCTGCTCTGCTACAGCTAACTGCCCTCTTCTGTCTGCTCTGCTACAGCTAACTGCCCTCTTCTGCCTGCTCTGCCCTGCTACAGCTAACTGCCCTCTTCTGTCTCCTCTTCCCTGTTACAGCTAACTGCCCTCTTCTGCCTGCTCTGCCCTGCTACAGCTAACTGCCCTCTTCTGTCTGCTCTGCCCTGCTACAGCTAACTGCCCTCTTCTGCCTGCTCTGCCCTGCTACAGCTAACTGCCCTCTTCTGCCTGCTCTGCCCTGCTACAGCTAACTGCCCTCTTCTGTCTGCGCTGCCCTGCTACAGCTAACTGCCCTCTTCTGTCTGCTCTGCCCTGCTACTGCTAACTGCCCTGCTACAGCTAACTGCCCTCTTCTCTAACTGCCCTCTTCTGCCCTCTTCTGCTGCTGCCCTGCTACAGCTCTCTTGCTGCCCTGCCCTGCTACAGCTAACTGCCCTCTTCTGCTACAGCTAACTGCTCTGCCCTACAGCAGCTAACTCTGTCTGCTCTGCCCTGCTACAGCTAACTGCCCTCTTCTGCTGCTCTGCCCTGCTACAGCTAACTGCCCTCTTCTGCCTGCTCTGCCCTCAGCTAACTGCCCTCTTCTGCCTGCGCTGCCCTGCTACAGCTAACTGCCCTCCTCTGTCTGCGCTGCCCTGCTACAGCTAACTGCCCTCCTCTGTCTGCGCTGCCCTGCTACAGCTAACTGCCCTCTTCTGTCTGCGCTGCCCAGCCGCCACTTCGTGAGACAAAGTGCTGGAATTTTTTTTGACAGAATTCTCAACACCTCAGACAGGACTGTTCCTGGTGTTACTGACGAAGAGAGACCGACAGAGAGACAGAGAGAGAGAGAGAGAGAGAGAGAGAGAGAGAGAGAGACAGACAGACAGACAGACAGACAGACAGACAGACAGAACACAAGTGAGAGAATAAGACAGAGAGAAAGAGGAAGAAAGAGAGAGAGAAAGAGAGGAAGAAAGAGAGAGAGAGAAAGAGAGGAAGAAAGAGAGAGAGAGAAAGAGAGGAAGAAAGAGAGAGAGAGAAAGAGAGGAAGAAAGAAAGAGAGAGAAAGAGAGGAAGAAAGAGAGAGAGAAAGAGAGGACGAACAAGAGAGAAAGATAGGAAGAGAGAGAGAGAAAGAGAGGAAGAACGAGAGAGAGAAAAAGAGGAAGAAAGAGAGAGATAAAAAGAGGAATAAACGGGTGAAGGAGAAAGAGAGAAAGAGAGGAAGAGAGAGAGAACGAGAGAGAGAAAGAGAGGAAGAGAGCGAGCGCGGCCAACCAGCTCTCTCATCTTTCCTCATCTGAGGTGTGTGAAACATCAAGATATGCCTGTCTGTCTGATGCCAGCGATGCAGGGCCAGGCAGGCTGGTCCATACTGAGAGCTGGTCCTGGTCGGGCCAGGACGGTGTGCTAGCTTGGCAGCCAGATATACTGTTGCTCTCCATGCCATGCAGTGAGCCTGCTATTCCTGGGGAGCTGTGACATATCTATGTGTCCTGCTGTCATATATGACAGGGGAATATAGAGAGAACCAGCACCACCAGGAATGTAGGTTTTAAAATCTATTTTTAATAAGTACCTGGGTCAGGATCAGGGCAACTAGACTAAACATGGGGCTGACATGTGGGTTGTGTTTCTGAAATCAGCTGATAATAATAATTATATATATTTTTTTAAATGTGATGTTCTGTTTCTGTTACATGGGATAAAAACTCAGATGTTCTAATAATATTGTAAGACCTGAAGATATGCATACGACAACACAAACAACTCCATACGACAACACAAACAACTCCATACGACAACACAAACAACTCCATACGACAACACAAACAACTCCATACGACAACACAAACAACTCCATACGACAACACAAACAACTCCATAAGACAACACAAACAACTCCATACGACAACACAAACAACTCCATACGACAACACAAACAACTCCATACGACAACACAAACAACTCCATACGACAACACAAACAACAACACAAACAACTCCATACGACAACACAAACAACTCCATACGACAACACAAACAACTCCATACGACAACACAAACAACTCCATAAGACAACACAAACAACTCCATACGACAACACAAACAACTCCATACGACAACACAAACAACTCCATACGACAACACACACAACTCTATACGACAACACAAACAACTCCATACGACAACACAAACAACTCCATACGACAACACAAACAACTCCATACGACAACACAAACAACTCCATACGACAACACAAACAACAACACAAACAACTCCATACGACAACACAAACAACTCCATACGACAACACAAACAACTCCATACGACAACACAAACAACAACACAAACAACTCCATACGACAACACAAACAACTCCATACGACAACACAAACAACTCCATACGACAACACAAACAACTCCATAAGACAACACAAACAACTCCATACGACAACACAAACAACTCCATACGACAACACAAACAACTCCATACGACAACACAAACAACTCCGTACGACAACACAAACAACAACACAAACAACAACACAAACAACAACACAAACAACAACACAAACAACAGCACAAACAACTCCATACGACAACACAAACAACTCCATACGACAACACAAACAACTCCATACGACAACACAAACAACTCCATACGACAACACAAACAACTCCATACGACAACACAAACAACTCCATACGACAACACAAACAACTCCATACGACAACACAAACAACTCCATACGACAACACACACAACTCTATACGACAACACAAACAACTCCATACGACAACACAAACAACTCCATACGACAACACAAACAACTCCGTACGACAACACAAACAACAACACAAACAACAACAACACAAACAACAACACAAACAACAACACAAACAACTCCATACGACAACACAAACAACTCCATACGACAACACAAACAACAACACAAACAACTCCATACGACAACACAAACAACTCCATACGACAACACAAACAACTCCATACGACAACACAAACAACTCCATACGACAACACAAACAACTCCATACGACAACACAAACAACTCCATACGACAATAGAAGCATAACACCTGCATTTAATTACTGTAGTAATAACAGTATTAGAACAGAAAGAAAACAACGTTTTAATTCAGCATTAACTTTATCCAACTTAACTTACAGCATTTACTCAGTCGGTTACGTGGCCCATGTAAAAATGGAGTTGCACCATGACTGAACCAACTGAGCCATTGTTGATTAAGTTATGTTTAGCCTTAACGGCAGTTAGAGGCAGGTAGCCTGGTGGTTAGAGGCAGGTAGCCTAGTGGTTAGAGGCAGGTGGCCTAGTGGTTAGAGGCAGGTAGCCTGGTGGTTAGAGGCAGGTAGCCTGGTGGTTAGAGGCAGGTGGCCTAGTGGTTAGAGGCAGGGTAGCCTGGTGGTTAGAGGCAGGTAGCCTAGAGGTTAGAGGCAGGTAGCCTAGTGGTTAGAGGCAGGTAGCCTAGTGGTTAGAGGCAGGTAGCCTAGTGGTTAGAGGCAGGTAGCCTAGTGGTTAGAGGCAGGGTAGCCTAGTGGTTAGAGGCAGGGTAGCCTAGTGGTTAGAGGCAGGTAGCCTAGTGGTTAGAGGCAGGTAGCCTGGTGGTTAGAGGTAGGTAGCCTAGTGGTTAGAGGCAGGTAGCCTAGTGGTTAGAGGAAGGTAGCCTAGTGGTTAGAGGCAGGTAGCCTAGTGGTTAGAGGCAGGGTAGCCTGGTGGTTAGAGATAGGGTAGCCTAGTGGTTAGAGGTAGGGGCAGGTAGCCTAGTGGTTAGAGGCAGGTAGCCTAGTGGTTAGAGGCAGGTAGCCTAGTGGTTAGAGGCAGGTAGCCTAGTGGTTAGAGGCAGGTAGCCTAGTGGTTAGAGGCAGGTAGCCTAGTGGTTAGAGGCAGGGTAGCCTAGTGGTTAGAGGCAGGTAGCCTAGTGGTTAGAGGCAGGTGGCCTAGTGGTTAGAGGCAGGTAGCCTAGTGGTTAGAGGCAGGTAGCCTAGTGGTTAGAGGCAGGTAGCCTAGTGGTTAGAGGCAGGTAGCCTAGTGGTTAGAGGCAGGTGTTGGGCCAGAAACCGTAATGTTGCTAGATTGAATCCCTGAGTTGGCAAGGTACAAATCTGTTGTTCTGCCCCTGAACAAGGCAGGCTGGTCTACAAGGCTCGTCATCAAGCTCGAGACCCTGGGTCTCGACCCCGCCCTGTGCAACTGGGTACTGGACTTCCTGACGGGCCGCCCCCAGGTGGTGAGGGTAGGCAACAACATCTCCTCCCCGCTGATCCTCAACACTGGGGCCCCACAAGGGTGCGTTCTGAGCCCTCTCCTGTACTCCCTGTTCACCCACGACTGCGTGGCCACGCACGCCTCCAACTCAATCATCAAGTTTGCGGACGACACAACAGTGGTAGGCTTGATTACCAACAACGACGAGACGGCCTACAGGGAGGAGGTGAGGGCCCTCGGAGTGTGGTGTCAGGAAAATAACCTCACACTCAACGTCAACAAAACTAAGGAGATGATTGTGGACTTCAGGAAACAGCAGAGGGAACACCCCCGTATCCACATCGATGGAACAGTAGTGGAGAGGGTAGCAAGTTTTAAGTTCCTCGGCATACACATCACAGACAAACTGAATTGGTCCACTCACACAGACAGCATCGTGAAGAAGGCGCAGCAGCGCCTCTTCAACCTCAGGAGGCTGAAGAAATTCGGCTTGTCACCAAAAGCACTCACAAACTTCTACAGATGCACAATCGAGAGCATCCTGGCGGGCTGTATCACCGCCTGGTATGGCAACTGCACCGCCCTCAACCGTAAGGCTCTCCAGAGGGTAGTGAGGTCTGCACAACGCATCACCGGGGGCAAACTACCTGCCCTCCAGGACACCTACACCACCCGATGTCACAGGAAGGCCATAAAGATCATCAAGGACATCAACCACCCGAGCCACTGCCTGTTCACCCCGCTATCATCCAGAAGGCGAGGTCAGTACAGGTGCATCAAAGCTGGGACCGAGAGACTGAAAAACAGCTTCTATCTCAAGGCCATCAGACTGTTAAACAGCCACCACTAACACTGAGTGGCTGCTGCCAACACACTGACACTGACTCAACTCCAGCCACTTTAATAATGGGAATTGATGGGAAATGATGTAAATATATCACTAGCCACTTTAAACAATGCTACCTTATATATGTTACTTACCCTACATTATTCATCTCATATGCATACGTATATACTGTACTCTATATCATCGACTGTATCCTTATGTAATACATGTATCACTAGCCACTTTAAACTATGCCACTTTGTTTACATACTCATCTCATTTGTACATACTGTACTCGATACCATCTACTGTATCTTGCCTATGCTGCTCTGTACCATCACTCATTCATATATCCTTATGTGCATATTCTTTATCCCCTTACACTGTGTACAAGACAGTAGTTTTGGAATTGTTAGTTAGATTACTTGTTATTACTGCATTGTCGGAACTAGAAGCACAAGCATTTCGCTACACTCGCATTAACATCTGCTAACCATGTGTATGTGACAAATAAAATTTGATTTGATTTGATTTAACCCACTGTTCCCAGGCCGTCATTGAAAATAAGAATTTGTTCTTAACTGACTTGCCTAGTTAAATAAATCTGTAACATAGCGCTTTTTTTTCAATAATATTTGTAAATATTTGTAAATCTATAATGGTATACAACATCATCTGGTGTAAATTCAAACCAAATAAAATAAATAAAATGTAGACTATATGCAACTAAATCCTACCCATAGTTTCTTTGCCTGACAAGTACCTCGTGAAGGTTAACATTTGTAAAACAGCTTGCGCGTGACTCTCTCTGCGAGCCGAGACCAAACGAGGCTGGCTTCATATCTGTCAAAGTTGACTAGTCTTCATTAATGTAGTAGAGAGAGACGCACGAAAACAAGCGCTCTTTCCTAGTTGGTTAGTTAGTAGGCTAGAAGTCATCGCCGTGCCAAGTGCACAGGTGCCCCGTTCTCACCGCTCACGAAGGACAAAATAGACAAAATGAGACTTACAGATAAGAAGTAAAGACGCTAAGGTTGGCTGGAATGTCCGTGAGCCCGAGATCCGAGCAGTCGACACGTTGAAGCATGCCGTCCTCCTCGCAGTGACAGCGGGACGGGCAGTCGCCGACCTGAGCCCCCATCTGCGATATCGCTCCGCATTCCGCGACCACCAGCAATAACATGACTAAAACTTTACGGGGATGAAACATCTCCACCGTTTTTTAGAAGGGAAATAATAAATCAAAGGTGCTGAAAAAATAAAAATAAGAGTTTGCCGCCGTTTCAGTAAGGCCTTCCAAGTCTCTCAGTCTGCGGCTGTCTGTATGTGTCGATGTATCAAGCCTTCTGTCTGGAGCGCATGGAGTAGTTCAGACAGCGTGTCCCTCTGTTCCTATTCTCTGAGATCCATCCTGAAATGCTTCACAGCTTTAAACAGTCTCACCAGTGTGCCGCGCTTCGTGACGTCAGTCAACGCCATTCAAAACCAGGCAGCTAAGCGGAGCTGAGCGCGTGAATGATCTCGGGACGGGGAACGTGTAAAGCCTACCGCACGCACGCGGTTATCGCTCCTAGTATACACATGTACTATAGCCTGCTAATCATCCTCCTGCTTCCCATATTTGCCGCTCTGAAAAATGTCAGTATGCCACATGCAATGACTTACACATTTCACCACAAATCTCAAGCTGACTAGGCTACTGAGAAAGTTCCGAGACATACAGCGCCTTTAGAAAGTATTCTCACCTCTTGACTTTTCCCCCACATCTTGTCGTGTTACAGCCTGAATTTAAAACTATTATGTAAATGAGGTATTGCCAGTTTTTATTTTTAAGAAATATGCAACAACAAAACAAAAAAAAATCTATAAAACATGTTTTCACTTTGTCATTACGGGGTATTGTGGGAAAATGGGAAATAAAACCTATGAATCCATTTTGAATTCAGGCTGTAACACAACCAAACGTGGGGGATGAACATTGTCTGTTGGCACTGTAATAATGAGAACAAGTTGAGAGAAATGATTATGTCTGAAAGAACTGTCAATGATTGACATTTAGGGTTTTACAACATGGTTCTATTAGGGTGCTGGACGGTGTGAATGCTTCTGGAGAACACGGTGACCTGTTGCCACAAGAAAAGGGCAACCAGTGAAGAACACACACCATTGTAAATACAACCCATATTTATGCTTATTTATTTTATCTTGTGTCCTTAAACCATTTGTACATTGTTAAAACACTGTACATATATGTATAATATGACATTTGTAATGTCTTTATTGTTTTGAAACTTCTGTATGTGTAATGTTTACTGTTAATTTTTATTGTTTATTTCACTTTATATATTATCTACCTCACTTGCTTTGGCAATGTTAACACATGTTTCCCCTGCCAATAAAGCCCTTAAATTGAATTGAATTGAATGGAATTGAATGAATGCATTGTACTACTGCTCCTCACAGTGTATTATTAGGTTAGCGGAGGGAATCAGCTATATATCCATAGTGCCATGAAACACGTTCTTCAAGTAATATGAGATAAGAAGGTTTTATCAGGACGCGCCGAGGAATGATGCAACTCTACGAGGCAATCTCAGTTAAAAGCTACACCTCCAGGCATACAGATATAGTCTGGCTGATACCAAACTCTACTTCGGTGTCTGGAAAGGCTGTATTGTGTGGGTGGCATTAGCCAAGTCTCAACTTTGTGTTAATTTTAGGAGAAGAAGTGGTTGAGAGAGATGTTCAACTCAGACTAGAGGTGTGTTGTTATCCTACAAGAGGGCTCATTGACAGGATGTTCAACTCAGACTAGAGGTGTGTTGTTATCCTACAAGAGGGCTCATTGACAGGATGTTCAACTCAGACTAGAGGTGTGTTGTTATCCTACAGGGGGGCTCATTGAAAGGATGTTCAACTCAGATTAGAGGTGTGTTGTTATCCTACAGGGGGGCTCATTGAAAGGATGTTCAACTCAGACTAGAGGTGTGTTGTTATCCTACAGGGGGGCTCATTGAAAGGATGTTCAACTCAGATTAGAGGTGTGTTGTTATCCTACAGGGGGGCTCATTGAAAGGATGTTCAACTCAGACTAGAGGTGTGTTGTTATCCTACAGGGGGGCTTATTGAAAGGATGTTCAACTCAGATTAGAGGTGTGTTGTTATCCTACAGGGGGGCTTATTGACAGAGGAACCTTTTGTTGCAATGTAACAGTTTGAGGAAAGGTGTGCATGTGTTTGTACGTGTGTGTGTGTGTTTGTGTGTGTGTGTGTGTGTGTGCGTGTGTGTGTGCGTGCGTGCGTGTGTGCGTGTGTGTGTGTGTGTGCGTGTGTGTGTGCGTGTGCGTGTGTGCGTGTGCGTGTGTGTGTGTGTGCGTGTGTGTGTGTGTGTGTGTGTGTGTGTGCGTGTGTGTGCGTGCGTGCGTGCGTGTGTGTGTGTGTGTGCGTGTGTGTGTGCGTGTGCGTGTGTGCGTGTGCGTGTGTGTGTGTGTGCGTGTGTGTGTATGTGTGCAGCCTGACCACTAGAAATAGACTTCGATTTCAGACGATTGAAAAGGTTCTGAGAACGTCCATATATGCCTTCCTCACACAGAAACAAGATTTCCCAGCACTGGGTAGGAACTCTTCATGCTCACAGCCGGAGCACACAGAACACCGCGCCACTACAGTTCACAATGCCCTAGCAAGCCCTGAGCAGACTTGATGATACTTGATGGTAATAGCGTGTTGTTTTTTAATTATTTCGTTTTAAGCCTTCTCCGAACCATAGCCCTAACCTTAACCAATCAGAATTAATACCTAAACTGTTAACCTTTAAGATGTTTTGTTGTAACCATGTAAACAAGCAGAATTAATCCTGTAACCATGCAGAATTAACCCTGTAACCATGCAGAATTAACCATGTAACCAAGCAGAATTAACCCTGTAACCATGCAGAATTAACCCTGTAACCATGCAGAATTAACCATGTAATCAAGCAGAATTAACCATGTAACCAAGCAGAATTAACCCTGTAACCAAGCAGAATTAACCCTGTAAACAAGCAGAATTAACTCTGTAACCATGCAGAATTAACCCTGTAACCATGCAGAATTAACCCTGTAACCATGCAGAATTAACCCTGTAAACAAGCAGAATTAACTCTGTAACCATGCAGAATTAACCCTGTAACCATGCAGAATTAACCCTGTAACCATGCATAATTAACCCTGTAAACAAGCAGAATTAAACCTGTAACCAAGCAGAATTAACCCTGTAACCATGCAGAATTAACCCTGTAACCATGCAGAATTAACCCTGTAACCATGCAGAATTAACCCTGTAAACAAGCAGAAATAAACCTGTAACCATGCAGAATTAACCCTGTAAACAAGCAGAATTAAACCTGTAACCAAGCAGAATTAACCCTGTAACCATGCAGAATTAACCCTGTAACCATGCAGAATTAAACCTGCAACCAAGCAGAATTAACCCTGTAACCATGCAGAATTAACTCTGTAACCATGCAGAATTAACCCTGTAACCAAGCAGAATTAACCCTGTAACCAAGCAGAATTAACTCTGTAACCATGCAGAATTAACTCTGTAACCATGCAGAATTAACCCTGTAACCAAGCAGAATTAACCCTGTAACCATGCAGAATTAACCATGTAACCAAGCAGAATTAACCATGTAACCATACAGAATTAACCATGTAACCAAGCAGAATTAACCCTGTAACCATGCAGAATTAACCATGTAACCAAGCAGAATTAACCCTGTAAACAAGCAGAATTAACTCTGTAACCATGCAGAATTAACCCTGTAACCATGCAGAATTAACCCTGTAACCATGCATAATTAACCCTGTAAACAAGCAGAATTAAACCTGTAACCAAGCAGAATTAACCCTGTAACCATGCAGAATTAACCCTGTAACCATGCAGAATTAAACCTGTAACCAAGCAGAATTAACCCTGTAACCATGCAGAATTAACCCTGTAACCACGCATAATTAACCCTGTAAACAAGCAGAATTAAACCTGTAACCAAGCAGAATTAACCCTGTAACCATGCAGCATTAACCATGTAACCGTGCAGAATTAAACCTGCAACCAAGCAGAATTAACCCTGTAACCAAGCAGAATTAACTCTGTAACCATGCAGAATTAACCCTGTAACCAAGCAGAATTAACCCTGTAACCAAGCAGATTTAACCATGTAACCTAGCAGAATTAACCATGTAACCATACAGAATTAACCCTGTAACCAAGCAGAATTAACCATGTAACCAAGCAGAATTAACCATGTAACCAAGCAGAAATAACCATGTGACCAAGCAGAATTAACCCTGTAACCATGCAGAATTAACTCTGTAACCATGCAGAATTAACCCTGTAACCAAGCAGAATTAACCCTGTAACCAAGCAGAATTAACCATGTAACCATGCAGAATTAACCCTGTAACCAAGCAGAATTAACCCTGTAACCATGCAGAATTAACCATGTAACCAAGCAGAATTAACCATGTAACCATACAGAATTAACCCTGTAACCAAGCAGAATTTACCATGCAGAACTATCCATGCAGAATTAACCCTGTAACCAAGCAGAATTAACCCTGTAACCAAGCAGAATTAACCCTGTAACCATGCAGAATTAACCATGTAACCAAGCAGAATTAACCATGTAACCATACAGAATTAACCCTGTAACCATACAGAATTAACCATGTAACCAAGCAGAATTAACCATGTAACCATGCAGAATTATCCATGTGACCAAGCAGAATTAACCCTGTAACCAAGCAGAATCAACCATGTAACCAAGCAGAATTAACCATGTAAACAAGCAGAATTAACCCTGTAACCAAGCAGAATTAACCCTGTAACCAAGCAGAATTAACCATGTAACCAAGCAGAATTAACCATGTAACCAAGCAGAATTAACCCTGTAACCAAGCAGAATTAACCATGTAACCAAGCAGAATTAACCCTGTAACCAAGCAGAATTAACCCTGTAACCAAGCAGAATTAACCATGTAACCATGCAGAATTAACCATGTGACCAAGCAGAATTAACCATGTAACCAAGCAGAATTAACCATGTAACCGTGCAGAATTAACCATGTGACCAAGCAGAATTAACCCTGTAACCAAGCAGAATTAACCATGTAACCGTGCAGAATTAACCATATAACCATACAGAATGAACCCTGTAACCATGCAGAATTAACCATGTAACCAAGCAGAATTAACCATGTAACCAAGCTGAATTAACCCTGTAACCATGCAGATTTAACCCTGTAACCAAGCAGAATTAACCCTGTAACCAAGCAGAATTAACCATGTAACCAAGAAAAATTAACTCTGTAACCAAGCAGAATTAACAATGTAACCATGCAGAATTAACCCTGTAACCAAGGAAAATTAACTCTGTATCCAAGCTGAATTAACCCTGTCACCGAGCAGAATTAACCCTGTAACCAAGCAGATTTAACCCTGTAACCAAGCAGAATTAACCCTTTAACCATGCAGAACTAACCCTGTAACCAAGCAGAAATAACCATGTGACCAAGCAGAATTAATCCTGTAACCATGCAGAATTAACTCTGTAACCAAGCAGAATTAACCATGTAACCAAGCAGAAATAACCATGTGACCAAGCAGAATTAACCCTGTAACCATGCAGAATTAACTCTGTAACCATGCAGAATTAACCCTGTAACCAAGAAGAATTAACCCTGTAACCAAGCAGAATTAACCATGTAACCAAGCAGAATTAACCATGTAACCATGCAGAATTAACCCTGTAACCAAGCAGAATTAACCCTGTAACCATGCAGAATTAACCATGTAACCAAGCAGAATTAACCATGTAACCATACAGAATTAACCCTGTAACCAAGCAGAATTTACCATGCAGAACTATCCATGCAGAATTAACCCTGTAACCAAGCAGAATTAACCCTGTAACCAAGCAGAATTAACCCTGTAACCATGCAGAATTAACCATGTAACCAAGCAGAATTAACCATGTAACTATACAGAATTAACCCTGTAACCATACAGAATTAACCATGTAACCAAGCAGAATTAACCATGTAACCATGCAGAATTAACCATGTGACCAAGCAGAATTAACCCTGTAACCAAGCAGAATCAACCATGTAACCAAGCAGAATTAACCATGTAAACAAGCAGAATTAACCCTGTAACCAAGCAGAATTAACCCTGTAACCAAGCAGAATTAACCCTGTAACCAAGCAGAATTAACCATGTAAGCAAGCAGAATTAACCCTGTAACCAAGCAGAATTAACCATGTAACCAAGCAGAATTAACCATGTAACCAAGCAGAATTAACCCTGTAACCAAGCAGAATTAACCATGTAACCATGCAGAATTAACCCTGTAACCAAGCAGAATTAACCATGTAACCATGCAGAATTAACCATATAACCATACAGAATGAACCCTGTAACCATGCAGAATTAACCATGTAACCAAGCATAATTAACCATGTAACCAAGCTGAATTAACCCTGTAACCATGCAGATTTAACCCTGTAACCAAGCAGAATTAACCCTGTAACCATGCAGAATTAACCATGTGACCAAGCAGAATTAACCCTGTAACCAAGCAGAATCAACCATGTAACCAAGCAGAATTAACCATGTAAACAAGCAGAATTAACCCTGTAACCAAGCAGAATTAACCCTGTAACCAAGCAGAATTAACCCTGTAACCAAGCAGAATTAACCATGTAAGCAAGCAGAATTAACCCTGTAACCAAGCAGAATTAACCATGTAACCAAGCAGAATTAACCATGTAACCAAGCAGAATTAACCCTGTAACCAAGCAGAATTAACCATGTAACCATGCAGAATTAACCATGTGACCAAGCAGAATTAACCATGTAACCGTGCAGAATTAACCATGTGACCAAGCAGAATTAACCCTGTAACCAAGCAGAATTAACCATGTAACCATGCAGAATTAACCATATAACCATACAGAATGAACCCTGTAACCATGCAGAATTAACCATGTAACCAAGCATAATTAACCATGTAACCAAGCTGAATTAACCCTGTAACCATGCAGATTTAACCCTGTAACCAAGCAGAATTAACCCTGTAACCAAGCAGAAATAACCATGTAACCGTGCAGAATTAACCATGTGACCAAGCAGAATTAACCCTGTAACCAAGCAGAATTAACCATGTAACCATGCAGAATTAACCATATAACCATACAGAATGAACCCTGTAACCATGCAGAATTAACCATGTAACCAAGCATAATTAACCATGTAACCAAGCTGAATTAACCCTGTAACCATGCAGATTTAACCCTGTAACCAAGCAGAATTAACCCTGTAACCAAGCAGAATTAACCATGTAACCAAGAAAAATTAACTCTGTAACCAAGCAGAATTAACAATGTAACCATGCAGAATTAACCCTGTAACCAAGGAAAATTAACTCTGTATCCAAGCTGAATTAACCCTGTCACCGAGCAGAATTAACCCTGTAACCAAGCAGATTTAACCCTGTAACCAAGCAGAATTAACCCTGTAACCAAGCAGAATTAACCATGAAACCAAGCAGAATTAACCATGTAACCATGCAGAATTAACCCTGTAACCAAGCAGAATTAACCCTGTAACCATGCAGAATTAACCATGTAACCAAGCAGAATTAACCATGTAACCATACAGAATTAACCCTGTAACCAAGCAGAATTTACCATGCAGAACTATCCATGCAGAATTAACCCTGTAACCAAGCAGAATTAACCCTGTAACCAAGCAGAATTAACCCTGTAACCATGCAGAATTAACCATGTAACCAAGCAGAATTAACCATGTAACCATACAGAATTAACCCTGTAACCATACAGAATTAACCATGTAACCAAGCAGAATTAACCATGTAACCATGCAGAATTAACCATGTGACCAAGCAGAATTAACCCTGTAACCAAGCAGAATCAACCATGTAACCAAGCAGAATTAACCATGTAAACAAGCAGAATTAACCCTGTAACCAAGCAGAATTAACCCTGTAACCAAGCAGAATTAACCATGTAACCAAGCAGAATTAACCATGTAACCAAGCAGAATTAACCCTGTAACCAAGCAGAATTAACCATGTAACCAAGCAGAATTAACCCTGTAACCAAGCAGAATTAACCATGTAACCATGCAGAATTAACCATGTGACCAAGCAGAATTAACCATGTAACCAAGCAGAATTAACCATGTAACCGTGCAGAATTAACCATGTGACCAAGCAGAATTAACCCTGTAACCAAGCAGAATTAACCATGTAACCATGCAGAATTAACCATATAACCATACAGAATGAACCCTGTAACCATGCAGAATTAACCATGTAACCAAGCAGAATTAACCATGTAACCAAGCTGAATTAACCCTGTAACCATGCAGATTTAACCCTGTAACCAAGCAGAATTAACCCTGTAACCAAGCAGAATTAACCATGTAACCAAGAAAAATTAACTCTGTAACCAAGCAGAATTAACAATGTAACCATGCAGAATTAACCCTGTAACCAAGGAAAATTAACTCTGTATCCAAGCTGAATTAACCCTGTCACCGAGCAGAATTAACCCTGTAACCAAGCAGATTTAACCCTGTAACCAAGCAGAATTAACCCTTTAACCATGCAGAACTAACCCTGTAACCAAGCAGAAATAACCATGTGACCAAGCAGAATTAATCCTGTAACCATGCAGAATTAACTCTGTAACCAAGCAGAATTAACCATGTAACCAAGCAGAATCAACCATGTAACCAAGCAGAATTAACCATGTAAACAAGCAGAATTAACCCTGTAACCAAGCAGAATTAACCCTGTAACCAAGCAGAATTAACCATGTAACCAAGCAGAATTAACCATGTAACCAAGCAGAATTAACCCTGTAACCAAGCAGAATTAACCATGTAACCAAGCAGAATTAACCCTGTAACCAAGCAGAATTAACCCTGTAACCAAGCAGAATTAACCATGTAACCATGCAGAATTAACCATGTGACCAAGCAGAATTAACCATGTAACCAAGCAGAATTAACCATGTAACCGTGCAGAATTAACCATGTGACCAAGCAGAATTAACCCTGTAACCAAGCAGAATTAACCATGTAACCATGCAGAATTAACCATATAACCATACAGAATGAACCCTGTAACCATGCAGAATTAACCATGTAACCAAGCAGAATTAACCATGTAACCAAGCTGAATTAACCCTGTAACCATGCAGATTTAACCCTGTAACCAAGCAGAATTAACCCTGTAACCAAGCAGAATTAACCATGTAACCAAGAAAAATTAACTCTGTAACCAAGCAGAATTAACAATGTAACCATGCAGAATTAACCCTGTAACCAAGGAAAATTAACTCTGTATCCAAGCTGAATTAACCCTGTCACCGAGCAGAATTAACCCTGTAACCAAGCAGATTTAACCCTGTAACCAAGCAGAATTAACCCTTTAACCATGCAGAACTAACCCTGTAACCAAGCAGAAATAACCATGTGACCAAGCAGAATTAATCCTGTAACCATGCAGAATTAACTCTGTAACCAAGCAGAATTAACCATGTAACCAAGCAGAAATAACCATGTGACCAAGCAGAATTAACCCTGTAACCATGCAGAATTAACTCTGTAACCATGCAGAATTAACCCTGTAACCAAGCAGAATTAACCCTGTAACCAAGCAGAATTAACCATGTAACCAAGCAGAATTAACCATGTAACCATGCAGAATTAACCCTGTAACCAAGCAGAATTAACCCTGTAACCATGCAGAATTAACCATGTAACCAAGCAGAATTAACCATGTAACCATACAGAATTAACCATGTAACCAAGCAGAATTAACCCTGTAACCATGCAGAATTAACCATGTAACCAAGCAGAATTAACCATGTAACTATACAGAATTAACCCTGTAACCATACAGAATTAACCATGTAACCAAGCAGAATTAACCATGTAACCATGCAGAATTAACCATGTGACCAAGCAGAATTAACCCTGTAACCAAGCAGAATCAACCATGTAACCAAGCAGAATTAACCATGTAAACAAGCAGAATTAACCCTGTAACCAAGCAGAATTAACCCTGTAACCAAGCAGAATTAACCCTGTAACCAAGCAGAATTAACCATGTAAGCAAGCAGAATTAACCCTGTAACCAAGCAGAATTAACCATGTAACCAAGCAGAATTAACCATGTAACCAAGCAGAATTAACCCTGTAACCAAGCAGAATTAACCATGTAACCATGCAGAATTAACCCTGTAACCAAGCAGAATTAACCATGTAACCATGCAGAATTAACCATATAACCATACAGAATGAACCCTGTAACCATGCAGAATTAACCATGTAACCAAGCATAATTAACCATGTAACCAAGCTGAATTAACCCTGTAACCATGCAGATTTAACCCTGTAACCAAGCAGAATTAACCCTGTAACCATGCAGAATTAACCATGTGACCAAGCAGAATTAACCCTGTAACCAAGCAGAATCAACCATGTAACCAAGCAGAATTAACCATGTAAACAAGCAGAATTAACCCTGTAACCAAGCAGAATTAACCCTGTAACCAAGCAGAATTAACCCTGTAACCAAGCAGAATTAACCATGTAAGCAAGCAGAATTAACCCTGTAACCAAGCAGAATTAACCATGTAACCAAGCAGAATTAACCATGTAACCAAGCAGAATTAACCCTGTAACCATGCAGAATTAACCATGTAACCAAGCAGAATTAACCCTGTAACCATGCAGAATTAACCCTGTAACCATGCAGAATTAACCATGTAATCAAGCAGAATTAACCATGTAACCAAGCAGAATTAACCCTGTAACCAAGCAGAATTAACCCTGTAAACAAGCAGAATTAACTCTGTAACCATGCAGAATTAACCCTGTAACCATGCAGAATTAACCCTGTAACCATGCAGAATTAACCCTGTAAACAAGCAGAATTAACTCTGTAACCATGCAGAATTAACCCTGTAACCATGCAGAATTAACCCTGTAACCATGCATAATTAACCCTGTAAACAAGCAGAATTAAACCTGTAACCAAGCAGAATTAACCCTGTAACCATGCAGAATTAACCCTGTAACCATGCAGAATTAACCCTGTAACCATGCAGAATTAACCCTGTAAACAAGCAGAAATAAACCTGTAACCATGCAGAATTAACCCTGTAAACAAGCAGAATTAAACCTGTAACCAAGCAGAATTAACCCTGTAACCATGCAGAATTAACCCTGTAACCATGCAGAATTAAACCTGCAACCAAGCAGAATTAACCCTGTAACCATGCAGAATTAACTCTGTAACCATGCAGAATTAACCCTGTAACCAAGCAGAATTAACCCTGTAACCAAGCAGAATTAACTCTGTAACCATGCAGAATTAACTCTGTAACCATGCAGAATTAACCCTGTAACCAAGCAGAATTAACCCTGTAACCATGCAGAATTAACCATGTAACCAAGCAGAATTAACCATGTAACCATACAGAATTAACCATGTAACCAAGCAGAATTAACCCTGTAACCATGCAGAATTAACCATGTAACCAAGCAGAATTAACCCTGTAAACAAGCAGAATTAACTCTGTAACCATGCAGAATTAACCCTGTAACCATGCAGAATTAACCCTGTAACCATGCATAATTAACCCTGTAAACAAGCAGAATTAAACCTGTAACCAAGCAGAATTAACCCTGTAACCATGCAGAATTAACCCTGTAACCATGCAGAATTAAACCTGTAACCAAGCAGAATTAACCCTGTAACCATGCAGAATTAACCCTGTAACCACGCATAATTAACCCTGTAAACAAGCAGAATTAAACCTGTAACCAAGCAGAATTAACCCTGTAACCATGCAGCATTAACCATGTAACCGTGCAGAATTAAACCTGCAACCAAGCAGAATTAACCCTGTAACCAAGCAGAATTAACTCTGTAACCATGCAGAATTAACCCTGTAACCAAGCAGAATTAACCCTGTAACCAAGCAGATTTAACCATGTAACCTAGCAGAATTAACCACCCTGTAACCAAGCAGAATTAACCATAACCAAGCAGAATTAACCAACCCTGTAACCAACCCTGTAACCAAGCAGAATTAACCCTGTAACCAAGCAGAATTAACCCTGTAACCATGCAGAATTAACCATGTAACCAAGCAGAATTAACCATGCAGAATTAACCATGTAACCAAGCAGAATTAACCCTGTAACCAAGCAGAATTAACCATGTAACCAAGCAGAATTAACCATGTAACCAAGCATGTAACCAAGCAGAATTAACCATGTAACCAAGCAGAATTAACCCTGTAACCAAGCAGAATTAACCCTGTAACCAAGCAGAATTAACCATGTAACCATGCAGAATTAACCATGTGTAACCATAACCAAGCAGAATTAACCATGTAACCGTGCAGAATTAACCATGTGACCAAGCAGAATTAACCCTGTAACCAAGCAGAATTAACAGAATTAACCTGTAACCAGAATTAACCATGTAACCAAGCTGCAGAATTAACCCAGAATTAACCCTGTGTAACCAAGCAGAATTAACCCTGTCACCTGTAACCAAGCAGAATTAACCCTGTAACCAAGCAGAATTAACCATGTAACCAAGCAGAATTAACCAAGCTGTAACCATGCAGAATTAACCATGTAACCAAGCAGAATTAACCATGTAACCATACAGAATTAACCCTGTAACCAAGCAGAATTTACCATGCAGAACTATCCACCCTGTAACCAAGCAGAATTAACCCTGTGCAGAATTAACCATGTAACCAAGCAGAACCAGAATTAACCCTGTAACCATACAGAATTAACCATGTAACCAAGCAGAATTAACCCTGTAACCAAGCAGAATCAACCATGTAACCAAGCAGAATTAACCATGTAAACAAGCATAACCAAGCAGAATTAATTAACCCAGAATTAACCCTGTAACCAAGCAGAATTAACCATGTAAGCAAGCAGAATTAACCCTGTAACCAAGCAGAATTAACCATGTAACCAAGCAGAATTAACCATGTAACCACCCTGTAACCAAGCAGAATTAACCATGCAGAATTAACCCTGTAACCAAGCAGAATTAACCATGTAACCATGCAGAATTAACCATATAACCAGAATGAACCCTGTAACCATGCAGAATTAACCATGTAACCATGCAGAATTAACCATGTGACCAAGCAGAATTAACCCTGTAACCAAGCAGAATCAACCATGTAACCAACCATGTAAACAAGCAGAATTAACCCTGTAACCAAGCAGAATTAACCCTGTAACCAAGCAGAATTAACCCTGTAACCAAGCAGAATTAACCATGTAAGCAAGCAGAATTAACCCTGTAACCAAGCAGAATTAACCATGTAACCAAGCAGAATTAACCATGTAACCAAGCAGAATTAACCCTGTAACCAAGCAGAATTAACCATGTAACCATGCAGAATTAACCATGTGACCAAGCAGAATTAACCATGTAACCGTGCAGAATTAACCATGTGACCAAGCAGAATTAACATGTAACCTGTAACCAAGCATAATTAACCATGTAACCAAGCTGAATTAACCCTGCAGAATTAACCCTGTAACCAAGCAGAAATAAGAATGTAACCAAGCAGAATTAACCATGTAACCATGCAGAATTAACCATATAACCATACAGAATGAACCCTGTAACCATGCAGAATTAACCATGCAGCATAATTAACCATGTAACCATGCAGATTTAACCCTGTAACCAAGCAGAATTAACCCTGTAACCAAGCAGAATTAACCATGCAAGAAAAATTAACTCTGTAACCAAGCAGAATTAACAATGTAACCATGCAGAATTAACCCTGTAACCAAGGAAAATTAACTCTGTATCCAAGCTGAATTAACCCTGTCACCGAGCAGAATTAACCCTGTAACCAAGCAGATTTAACCCTGTAACCAAGCAGAATTAACCCTGTAACCAAGCAGAATTAACCATGAAACCAAGCAGAATTAACCATGTAACCATGCAGAATTAACCCTGTAACCAAGCAGAATTAACCCTGTAACCATGCAGAATTAACCATGTAACCAAGCAGAATTAACCATGTAACCATACAGAATTAACCCTGTAACCAAGCAGAATTTACCATGCAGAACTATCCATGCAGAATTAACCCTGTAACCAAGCAGAATTAACCCTGTAACCAAGCAGAATTAACCCTGTAACCATGCAGAATTAACCATGTAACCAAGCAGAATTAACCCTGTAACCCAGAATTAACCATGTAACCAAGCAGAATTAACCATGTAACCATGCAGAATTAACCATGTGACCAAGCAGAATTAACCCTGTAACCAAGCAGAATCAACCATGTAACCAAGCAGAATTAAAACAAGCAGAATTAACCCTGTAACCAAGCAGAATTAACCAAGCAGAATTAATGTAACCATAACCAAGCAGAATTAACCCTGTAACCATAACCAAGCAGAATTAACCCAGAATTAACCATGTGAATTAACCAAGCAGAATTAACCATGTTAACCAACCAGAATTAACCCTGTAACCAAGCAGAATTAACCATGTAACCATGCAGAATTAACCTGTAACCAAGCAGAATTAACCATGTAACCAAGCAGAATTAACCATGTAACCAAGCTGAATTAACCCTGTAACCATGTAACCAAGCAGAATTAACCATGTAACCATGCAGAATTAACCCTGTAACCCAAGCAGAATTAACCCTGTAACCAAGCAGAATTAACCAGAACTAACCCTGTAACCAAGCAGAAATAACCATGTGAAAGCAGAATTAATCCTGTAACCATGCAGAATTAACTCTGTAACCAAGCTGTAACCAAGCAGAATTAACCCTGTAACCAAGCAGAATTAACCATGTGTAACCAAGCAGAATTAACCCTGTAACCAAGCAGAATTAACCATGTAACCAAGCAGAATTAACCATGTAACCATGCAGAATTAACCATGTGACCAAGCAGAATTAACCATGTAACCAAGCAGAATTAACCATGTAACCGTGCAGAATTAACCATGTGACCAAGCAGAATTAACCCTGTAACCAAGCAGAATTAACCATGTAACCATGCAGAATTAACCATATAACCATACAGAATGAACCCTGTAACCATGCAGAATTAACCATGTAACCAAGCAGAATTAACCATGTAACCAAGCTGAATTAACCCTGTAACCATGCAGATTTAACCCTGTAACCAAGCAGAATTAACCCTGTAACCAAGCAGAATTAACCATGTAACCAAGAAAAATTAACTCTGTAACCAAGCAGAATTAACAATGTAACCATGCAGAATTAACCCTGTAACCAAGGAAAATTAACTCTGTATCCAAGCTGAATTAACCCTGTCACCGAGCAGAATTAACCCTGTAACCAAGCAGATTTAACCCTGTAACCAAGCAGAATTAACCCTTTAACCATGCAGAACTAACCCTGTAACCAAGCAGAAATAACCATGTGACCAAGCAGAATTAATCCTGTAACCATGCAGAATTAACTCTGTAACCAAGCAGAATTAACCATGTAACCAAGCAGAAATAACCATGTGACCAAGCAGAATTAACCCTGTAACCATGCAGAATTAACTCTGTAACCATGCAGAATTAACCCTGTAACCAAGCAGAATTAACCCTGTAACCAAGCAGAATTAACCATGTAACCAAGCAGAATTAACCATGTAACCATGCAGAATTAACCCTGTAACCAAGCAGAATTAACCCTGTAACCATGCAGAATTAACCATGTAACCAAGCAGAATTAACCATGTAACCATACAGAATTAACCCTGTAACCAAGCAGAATTTACCATGCAGAACTATCCATGCAGAATTAACCCTGTAACCAAGCAGAATTAACCCTGTAACCAAGCAGAATTAACCCTGTAACCATGCAGAATTAACCATGTAACCAAGCAGAATTAACCATGTAACTATACAGAATTAACCCTGTAACCATACAGAATTAACCATGTAACCAAGCAGAATTAACCATGTAACCATGCAGAATTAACCATGTGACCAAGCAGAATTAACCCTGTAACCAAGCAGAATCAACCATGTAACCAAGCAGAATTAACCATGTAAACAAGCAGAATTAACCCTGTAACCAAGCAGAATTAACCCTGTAACCAAGCAGAATTAACCCTGTAACCAAGCAGAATTAACCATGTAAGCAAGCAGAATTAACCCTGTAACCAAGCAGAATTAACCATGTAACCAAGCAGAATTAACCATGTAACCAAGCAGAATTAACCCTGTAACCAAGCAGAATTAACCATGTAACCATGCAGAATTAACCCTGTAACCAAGCAGAATTAACCATGTAACCATGCAGAATTAACCATATAACCATACAGAATGAACCCTGTAACCATGCAGAATTAACCATGTAACCAAGCATAATTAACCATGTAACCAAGCTGAATTAACCCTGTAACCATGCAGATTTAACCCTGTAACCAAGCAGAATTAACTGTAACCATGTAACCATGTGACCAAGCAGAATTAACCCTGTAACCAAGCAGAATCAACCATGTAACCAAGCAGAATTAACCATGTAAACAAGCAGAATTAACCATGTAACCAAGCAGAATTAACCATGTGCAGAATTAACCCTGTAACCAAGCAGAATGTAACCAAGCAGAATTAACCATGTAACCAAGCAGAATTAACCCTGTAACCAAGCAGAATTAACCCATGTAACCAAGCAGAATTAACCCTGTAACCAAGCAGAATTAACCCTGTAACCAAGCAGAATTAACCATGTAAAGCAGAATTAACCCAGAATGAACCCTGTAACCATGCAGAATTAACCATGCAGAATTAACCATGTAACCCAACCCTGCAGCAATTTAACCCTGTAACCAAGCAGAATTAACCCTGTAACCAAGCAGAAATAACCATGTAACCGTGCAGAATTAACCATGTGACCAAGCAGAATTAACCCTGTAACCATGTAACCATGCAGAATTAACCATGTAACCATGCAGAATTAACCATGTAACCAAGCATAATTAACCATGTAACCAAGCAGAATTAACCCTGTAACCAAGCAGAATTAACCCTGTAACCAAGCAGAATTAACCATGTAACCAAGCAGAATTAACAATGTAACCATGCAGAATTAACCCTGTGAAAATTAACTCTGTACCACCCTGTCACCGAGCAGAATTAACCCTGTAACCAAGCAGAATTAACAGAATTAACCACTGTAACCAAGCAGAATTAACCATGTAACCAAGCAGAATTAACCATGTAACCATGCAGAATTAACCCTGTAACCAAGCAGAATTAACCAATGTAACCAAGCAGAATTAACCATGTAAATGTAACCAAGCAGAATTTACCATGCAGAACTATCCCAGAATTAATGTAACCAAGCAGAATTAACCCATGTAACCAAGCAGTAACCATACAGAATTAAATTAACAGAATTAACCCTGTAACCAAGCAGAATCAACCATGTAACCCAAGCAGAATTAACCCTGTAACCAAGCAGAATTAACCCTGTAACCAAGCAGAATTAACCAGCAGAATTAACCCTGTAACCAAGCAGAAAACCTGTAACCAAGCAGAATTAACCATGTAACCATGCAGAATTAACCATGTGACCAAGCAGAATTAACCATGTAACCAAGCAGAATTAACCATGTAACCGTGCAGAATTAACCATGTGACCAAGCAGAATTAACCCTGTAACCAAGCAGAATTAACCATGTAACCATGCAGAATTAACCATATAACCATACAGAATGAACCCTGTAACCATGCAGAATTAACCATGTAACCAAGCAGAATTAACCATGTAACCAAGCTGAATTAACCCTGTAACCATGCAGATTTAACCCTGTAACCAAGCAGAATTAACCCTGTAACCAAGCAGAATTAACCATGTAACCAAGAAAAATTAACTCTGTAACCAAGCAGAATTAACAATGTAACCATGCAGAATTAACCCTGTAACCAAGGAAAATTAACTCTGTATCCAAGCTGAATTAACCCTGTCACCGAGCAGAATTAACCCTGTAACCAAGCAGATTTAACCCTGTAACCAAGCAGAATTAACCCTTTAACCATGCAGAATTAACCCTGTAACCAAGCAGAAATAACCATGTGAACAAGCAGAATTAATCCTGTAACCATGCAGAATTAACTCTGTAACCAAGCAGAATTAACCATGTAACCAAGCAGAAATAACCATGTGACCAAGCAGAATTAACCCTGTAACCATGCAGAATTAACTCTGTAACCATGCAGAATTAACCCTGTAACCAAGCAGAATTAACCTGTAACCAAGCAGAATTAACCATGTAACCAAGCAGAATTAACCATGTAACCATGCAGAATTAACCCTGTAACCAAGCAGAATTAACCCTGTAACCATGCAGAATTAACCATGTAACCAAGCAGAATTAACCATGTAACCATACAGAATTAACCCTGTAACCAAGCAGAATTTACCATGCAGAACTATCCATGCAGAATTAACCCTGTAACCAAGCAGAATTAACCCTGTAACCAAGCAGAATTAACCCTGTAACCATGCAGAATTAACCATGTAACCAAGCAGAATTAACCATGTAACTATACAGAATTAACCCTGTAACCATTCAAAATTAACCATGTAACCAAGCAGAATTAACCATGTAACCATGCAGAATTAACCATGTGACCAAGCAGAATTAACCCTGTAACCAAGCAGAATCAACCATGTAACCAAGCAGAATTAACCATGTAAACAAGCAGAATTAACCCTGTAACCAAGCAGAATTAACCCTGTAACCAAGCAGAATTAACCCTGTAACCAAGCAGAATTAACCATGTAACCAAGCAGAATTAACCCTGTAACCAAGCAGAATTAACCATGTAACCAAGCAGAATTAACCATGTAACCAAGCAGAATTAACCCTGTAACCAAGCAGAATTAACCATGTAACCATGCAGAATTAACCATGTGACCAAGCAGAATTAACCATGTAACCAAGCAGAATTAACCATGTAACCGTGCAGAATTAACCATGTGACCAAGCAGAATTAACCCTGTAACCAAGCAGAATTAACCATGTAACCATGCAGAATTAACCATATAACCATACAGAATTAACCCTGTAACCATGCAGAATTAACCATGTAACCAAGCATAATTAACCATGTAACCAAGCAGAATTAACCCTGTAACCAAGCAGAATTAACCATGTGACCATGCAGAATTAACCATGTAACCAAGCAGAATTAACCATGTAACCAAGCAGAATTAACCATGTAACCGTGCAGAATTAACCATGTGACCAAGCAGAATTAACCCTGTAACCAAGCAGAATTAACCATGTAACCATGCAGAATTAACCATATAACCATACAGAATGAACCCTGTAACCATGCAGAATTAATCATGTAACCAAGCATAATTAACCATGTAACCAAGCTGAATTAACCCTGTAACCATGCAGATTTAACCCTGTAACCAAGCAGAATTAACCCTGTAACCAAGCAGAATTAACCATGTAACCGTGCAGAATTAACCATGTGACCAAGCAGAATTAACCCTGTAACCAAGCAGAATTAACCATGTAACCATGCAGAATTAACCATATAACCATACAGAATGAACCCTGTAACCATGCAGAATTAACCATGTAACCAAGCATAATTAACCATGTAACCAAGCTGAATTAACCCTGTAACCATGCAGATTTAACCCTGTAACCAAGCAGAATTAACCCTGTAACCAAGCAGAATTAACCATGTAACCAAGAAAAATTAACTCTGTAACCAAGCAGAATTAACAATGTAACCATGCAGAATTAACCCTGTAACCAAGGAAAATTAACTCTGTATCCAAGCTGAATTAACCCTGTCACCGAGCAGAATTAACCCTGTAACCAAGCAGATTTAACCCTGTAACCAAGCAGAATTAACCCTTTAACCATGCAGAATTAACTCACGGCCATTATTTGAGATACACTCTGACTTCGGAATGAAATGTTGCCTATTCATATCTCATATGTTGCCTAACCAGAAAATGATCTTGATACGTTAATAAATATATTCTGCGTTCATTTTGGCATGTTTACTTGTCTACAATACCCACTTACATCACAAACCCATAGTAAGTCAATAGGGCTAACTGGCTAGCTACTACTGTTAACTAGCAAGCTACCCATGAAGAATTGACATCAACCTTGCGTAACATTTGTTTTAGGACATTCGTTTTATGATTCATATATAGCTAGCTAATAGTTGTGAAGTTAAACTTTTGCTTTGTGTATATCTTGTTTGGTCTCTTCATTGGCATTGTCCTGTCTGGAAGAAGATTCAGTGAATGAGGAGATGCCAAAGACTCCCTAGTCATAGACTGTTCTCTCTGCTACTGCACGGCAAGCGGTACCGGTAGTCTCGGTCCAAAAGGCTCCTTAACAGCTTCTATCCCCAAGCCATAAGACTCCTGAACAGTTCATTAAAGGGCTACCAAGACTGTTGCGTTGACCCCAACCCCATTTTAATGCTGCTACTACTCTCTGTTTATTATCTATGCATAGCCACTTTACCTCTACCTACATGTACATCTTACCTCAATTACCTTCACTAAGCAGTGCCCCACACTTTGACTCAGTACCGGTACCCCCTGTGTAGAGCCTCCACATTGACTCAGTACCGGTACCCCCTGTGTAGAGCCTTGTTACTGTTATTTTATTGTTGCTCTTTAATCATTTGTTATGTTTCTATTTTCTTATTTTTTTGTATTTTTATTATGTACTTCAGTTTATTTACTAACTACTTTCTCGACACTTATTTTTTTTCTTAAAACTGCATTGTTGGTTAAGGGCTTGTAGGTAAGCATTTCACTGTAAGGTCTACTACACCTGTTGTATTCAGCATTTCACTGTAAGGTCTACTACACCTGTTGTATTCAGCATTTCACTGTAAGGTCTACTACACCTGTTGTATTCAGCATTTCACTGTAAGGTCTACTACACCTGTTGTATTCAGCATTTCACTGTAAGGTCTACTACACCTGTTGTATTTAGCATTTCACTGTAAGGTCTACTACACCTGTTGTATTCAGCATTTCACTGTAAGGTCTACTACACCTGTTGTATTCAGCATTTCACTGTAAGGTCTACTACACCTGTTGTATTCAGCATTTCACTGTAAGGTCTACTACACCTGTTGTATTTAGCATTTCACTGTAAGGTCTACTACACCTGTTGTATTCAAGATTTCACTGTAAGGTCTACTACACCTGTTGTATTCAGCATTTCACTGTAAGGTCTACTACACCTGTTGTATTCAACATTTCACTGTAAGGTCTACTACACCTGTTGTATTCAGCATTTCACTGTAAGGTCTACTACACCTGTTGTATTCAGCATTTCACTGTGAGGTCTACTACACCTGCTGTATTCAGCATTTCACTGTAAGGTCTACTACACCTGTTGTATTCAGCATTTCACATTTCACTGTCACTGGTCTACTACACCTGTTGTATTCAGCATTTCACTGTGTCTACTACACCTTTTGTATTCAGCATTTCACTGTAAGGTCTACTACACCTGTTTTATTCAGCATTTCACTGTAAGGTCTACTACACCTGTTGTATTCAGCATTTCACTGTGAGGTCTACTACACCTGTTGTATTCAGCATTTCACTGTAACCTGTTGTATTCAGCATTTCACTACTACACCTGTTGTATTCAGCATTTCACTGTAAGGTCTACTACACCTGTTGTATTCAGCATTTCACTGTAAGGTCTACTACACCTGTTGTATTCAGCATTTCACTGTAAGGTCTACTATACCTGTTGTATTCAGCATTTCACTGTAAGGTCTACTACACCTGTTGTATTCAGCATTTCACTGTAAGGTCTACTACACCTGTTGTATTCAACATTTCACTGTAAGGTCTACTACACCTGTTGTATTCAGCATTTCACTGTGAGGTCTACTACACCTGTTGTATTCAGCATTTCACTGTAAGGTCTACTACACCTGTTGTATTCATCATTTCACTGTAAGGTCTACTACACCTGTTGTATTCAGCATTTCACTGTAAGGTCTACTACACCTGTTGTATTCAGCATTTCACTGTAAGGTCTACTACACCTGTTGTATTCAGCAGTTCACTGTAAGGTCTACTACACCTTTTGTATTCAGCATTTCACTGTAAGGTCTACTACACCTGTTTTATTCAGCATTTCACTGTAAGGTCTACTACACCTGTTGTATTCAGCATTTCACTGTAAGGTCTACTACACCTGTTGTATTCAGCATTTCACTGTGAGGTCTACTACACCTGCTGTATTCAGCATTTCACTGTAAGGTCTACTACACCTGTTGTATTCAGCATTTCACTGTAAGGTCTACTACACCTGTTGTATTCAGCATTTCACTGTAAGGTCTACTACACCTGTTGTATTCAGCATTTCACTGTAAGGTCTACTACACCTTTTGTATTCAGCATTTCACTGTAAGGTCTACTACACCTGTTTTATTCAGCATTTCACTGTAAGGTCTACTACACCTGTTGTATTCAGCATTTCACTGTAAGGTCTACTACACCTGTTGTATTCAACATTTCACTGTAAGGTCTACTACACCTGTTGTATTCAGCATTTCACTGTGAGGTCTACTACACCTGTTGTATTCAGCATTTCACTGTAAGGTCTACTACACCTGTTGTATTCAGCATTTCACTGTAAGGTCTACTACACCTGTTGTATTCAGCATTTCACTGTAAGGTCTACTACACCTGTTGTATTCAACATTTCACTGTAAGGTCTACTACACCTGTTGTATTCAGCATTTCACTGTAAGGTCTACTATACCTGTTGTATTCAGCATTTCACTGTAAGGTCTACTACACCTGTTGTATTCAGCATTTCACTGTAAGGTCTACTACACCTGTTGTATTCAACATTTCACTGTAAGGTCTACTACACCTGTTGTATTCAGCATTTCACTGTGAGGTCTACTACACCTGTTGTATTCAGCATTTCACTGTAAGGTCTACTACACCTGTTGTATTCATCATTTCACTGTAAGGTCTACTACACCTGTTGTATTCAGCATTTCACTGTAAGGTCTACTACACCTGTTGTATTCAGCATTTCACTGTAAGGTCTACTACACCTGTTGTATTCAGCAGTTCACTGTAAGGTCTACTACACCTGTTGTATTCAGCATTTCACTGTAAGGTCTACTACACCTGTTGTATTCAGCATTTCACTGTAAGGTCTACTACACCTGTTGTATTCAGCATTTCACTGTAAGGTCTACTACACCTGTTGTAGTCAGCATTTCACCCTAAGGTCTACTACACCTGTTGTATTCGGCATTTCACTGTAAGGTCTACTACACCTGTTGTATTCAGCATTTCACTGTAAGGTCTACTACACCTGTTGTATTCAGCATTTCACTGTATTGTGTGGTTATCTTTAGATATATTTACCTGATATGGTGTGGTTATCTTTAGATATATTCACCTGATATGGTGTGGTTATCCTTAGATATATTCACCTGATATGGTGTGGTTATCCTTAGATATATTCACCTGATATGGTGTGGTTATCCTTAGATATATTCACCTGATATGGTGTGGTTATCCTTAGATATATTCACCTGATATGGTGTGGTATATGGTATCTTTAGATATGGTGTGGTTATCCTTAGATATGGTGTGGTTATCTTTAGATATGGTGTGGTTATCTTTAGATATGGTGTGGTATATGGTATCTTTAGATATGGTGTGGTTATATTTAGATATGGTGTGGTTATCTTTAGATATGGTGTGGTTATCTTTAGATATGGTGTGGTTATCTTTAGATATGGTGTGGTTATCTTTAGATATGGTGTGGTTATCTTTAGATATGGTGTGGTTATCCTTAGATATGGTGTGGTTATCTTTAGATATGGTGTGGTTATCTTTAGATATGGTGTGGTTATCTTTAGATATGGTGTGGTTATCCTTAGATATGGTGTGGTTATCCTTAGATATGGTGTGGTTCTCTTTAGATATGGTGTGGTTATCTTTAGATATGGTGTGGTTATCTTTAGATATGGTGTGGTTATCTTTAGATATGGTGTGGTTATCTTTAGATATGGCGTGGTTATCTTTAGATATGGCGTGGTTATCCTTAGATATGGTGTGGTTATCCTTAGATATGGTGTGGTTATCTTTAGATATGGCGTGGTTATCTTTAGATATGGCGTGGTTATCCTTAGATATGGTGTGGTTATCCTTAGATATGGTGTGGTTATCTTTAGATATGGCGTGGTTATCTTTAGATATGGCGTGGTTATCCTTAGATATGGTGTGGTTATCCTTAGATATGGTGTGGTTATCTTTAGATATGGTGTGGTTATCTTTAGATATGGTGTGGTTATCTTTAGATATGGTGTGGTTATCTTTAGATATGGTGTGGTTATCTTTAGATATATTCAGTGGTGGAATAAGTACCCAATTGCCAAACTTAATAGAAAGTTACTCAAGTAGAAGTGAAAGTCACCCAGTAAAATACTACTTGAGGAAAAGTCTAAATGCGTTTGGTTCTAAATATTCTTACGTACCAAAAGTAAAAAATATAAATCAGTTCAAAAGCCTTATATTAAGTAAAGCAGACAGAACCATTTTCTAGTTTTTAAAATCTACATTGTGTCAGGGGTACACCCCAACACTCAGACATCTTTTTACGTTTTTATTTATTCTAGATTACATTTTCTTAAATACTAAATTTTAAAAAAGCGTTTTACTACGTTTCTTTAGTGTTTTACAGATAGAAAGATGGTAAAAGTATGGATCCACAATCTGCTGTGTAAAAGCCTGGTCCTGACGTGTCTTCACAAAGTAAAACAAAGTAAGAAAGTAAAAACATTTAAATGTAGGCCGACTTCATCCAGTGTCCAGAAAAAATATAAATGTATTTTCTAATAAATATAATATAATTTTCTAAAAATTCGATTTAGATTTATATGCCATTTTTTTTTTTAAATGAGACATCACCTCATTTGTGTATTTTAATAGAATATTTCTGAAAAATTGTAGTAAAAAAAAAAAAAAAGTATTATTTCTGGGTCCACATTCAGAAGTTGATTGAGATGACTGGCCTTAATAACACAATGTGCCGTTGTTTTCCTCCCCTCAGATTAAACACCAGCATTGTACTAGTAATGAGCTTCTGGGGATCAGGAAACAGGACCTGCTCTGTAATCACAGCTAGGAGCTAGTAGGGTAACATACAGGGGGTTCCTCCAGGCTCCTCTATTGAAACACCAGGAAACAAAGTGTTGAATTGTGCAGGGCATTATTTACTTATGAAACACAAAGCCATTTCGACAGAGGCATGTGTTCTAGACTGGGGCACACACACATGCACACACGCACGCACGCACACACACACACACACGCACACGCACACACACGCGCGCACACACACACACTCAGGGGGGGGGGGGATCATCCAGCCAGAGAGCATCAGAGAGGCTGGTTATGTGTGAGCTGTGTGGTGTGTCGTACTGGGGTTGGTGAGAGAGGTCAGAGGGCAGAGGCTGGGTCTGCGCACATACACATGCACACGCACACACACATGCACACACGCACGCACGCACACACACACACACACGCACACGCACACGCACACACACGCGCGCACACACACACACACACACACACACCAGTCTCTTCTGTACTCTGAAGTCAGAACTGTTCCTTCCAGACACACAGGAAGTTATGTTCACTGAACTACACCACGACTTAGACACAATACCAGCATAACCGTTGTCTCGACAACCACAACCACAACCACAACCACAACCACAAGGACTCTTTAATACCACAACCACAAGGACACTTTAATATGATGTATAAATACCAACATAACCGTTGTCTCCACAACCACAAGGACACGTTAATACCACAACCACAAGGACTCTTTAATACCACAACCACAAGGACTCTTTACTACCACAACCACAAGGACTCTTTACTACCACAACCACAAGGACTCTTTAATACCACAACCACAAGGACTCTTTAATACCACAACCACAAGGACTCTTTACTACCACAACCACAAGGACACGTTAATACCACAACCACAAGGACTCTTTAATACCACAACCACAAGGACTCTTTACTACCACAACCACAAGGACACGTTAATTCCACAACCACAAGGACTCTTTACTACCACAACCACAAGGACACGTTAATACCACAACCACAAGGACACGTTAATACCACAACCACAAGGACACTTTAATACCACAACCACAAGGACTCTTTAATATGATGTATAAATACCAACATAACCGTTGTCTCCACAACCACAAGGACACGTTAATACCACAACCACAAGGACTCTTTAATACCACAACCACAAGGACTCTTTACTACCACAACCACAAGGACTCTTTAATACCACAACCACAAGGACTCTTTAATACCACAACCACAAGGACTCTTTAATACCACAACCACAAGGACTCTTTAATATGATGTATAAATACCAACATAACCGTTGTCTCCACAACCACAAGGACTCTTTAATACCACAACCACAAGGACATGTTAATAGGATGTATAAATACCAACATAACCGTTGTCTCCACAACCACAAGGACTCTTTAATACCACAACTACAAGGATACTTTAATACCACAACCACAAGGACTCTTTAATACCACAAACACAGTGACTCTTTAATACCACAACCACAAGGACTCTTTACTACCACAACCACAAGGACTCTTTAATACCACAACCACAAGGACTCTTTAATACCACAACCACAAGGACTCTTTAATACCACAACCACAAGGACTCTTTAATATGATGTATAAATACCAACATAACCGTTGTCTCCACAACCACAAGGACTCTTTAATACCACAACCACAAGGACTCTTTAATACCACAACCACAAGGACATGTTAATAGGATGTATAAATACCAACATAACCGTTGTCTCCACAACCACAAGGACTCTTTAATACCACAACTACAAGGATACTTTAATACCACAACCACAAGGACTCTTTAATACCACAAACACAATGACTCTTTAATACCACAACCACAAGGACTCTTTAATATGATGTATAAATACCAACATAACCGTTGTCTCCACAACCACAAGGACTCTTTAATACCACAACCACAAGGACTCTTTAATACCACAACCACAAGGACTCTTTAATACCACAACCACAAGGACTCTTTAATACCACAACCACAAGGACTCTTTACTACCACAACCACAAGGACTCTTTAATACCACAACCACAAGGACTCTTTAATACCACAACCACAAGGACTCTTTAATACCACAACCACAAGGACTCTTTACTACCACAACCACAAAGACTCTTTACTACCACAACCACAAGGACTCTTTAATACCACAACCACAAGGACTCTTTAATACCACAACCACAAGGACTCTTTAATACCACAACCACAAGGACTCTTTACTACCACAACCACAAGGACTCTTTAATACCACAACCACAAGGACTCTTTACTACCACAACCACAAGGAATCTTTAATACCACAACCACAAGGACTCTTTACTACCACAACCACAAGGACTCTTTAATACCACAACCACAAGGACTCTTTAATACCACAACCACAAGGACTCTTTACTACGACGACATGTAAGTAACCATCTTTCCCTTCCATTTCTCTGTCAGATCGTAATGTGATGTAAACCATCCCACCCCAAAGCAAATGACAACATACATTTCTGTTTTGGCCTTGACTTGATTCGAAGTGAAACGTTCCGCTAAATTAGCGCTCTCATCAGGGGTTTAGTCATGACTATTTTATGTTTTTAAAGTTGTGAGTGCTGAATAATTGAATTAGCCTGAGCAACAAACTTTGTTTAGAGGAAAACGCAGGCAGGCGGGCGGGCGGTCGTTAGGAGAGAGGGATAAGGAGAGAGAGAAAGAGTAGTGAGAGAAAGAGTAGTGAGAGACAGAGGGAGAGAGTGGTGAAAAGAGAGAGAGAGAGAGAGAGAGAGAGAGAGAGAGACGGGAGAGAGAGATAGGAGAGGGAGAGAGAGAGAGACAGAAAAGAGAGAGAGAGAGAAGAGAGAAAGAGAGAGAGAGAGAGAGAGAGAGAGAGAGAGAGAGAGAGAGAGAAAGAGAGAGAGAGAGAGAGAGAGAGAGAGAGAGAGAGACGGGAGAGAGAGAGAGAGAGAGAGACAGAAAAAGAGAGAGAAAGAGAGAGAGAGAGAGAGAGAGAGGGAGAGTCAGAGAGAGTGGAGAGAGAGAGAGAGAGAGAGAGAGAGTAGAGAGAGAAAGACGGAGAGAGAAAGATGGAGAGAGAGGAGAGAGAAAGAGAGAGAGAGAGAAAAAGATGGAGAGAGAGAGGGGGAGAGAGAGAGAGAGAGAGAGTAGAGAGACAGACAGAGAGAGAAAGATGGAGAGAGATACTTACTTATTTATTACATGGCATGCATCATCACACAACATTCACCACATTACCCTCCATTATCATCCTCATTTGGCTCCAGTACTCTATGGTTGGCACAGCATTACTATACGAGGATAACCAGTGTCTGGGTCCAGGATGGTAACCAGGGTCAGACTGAGATCTGGGTCCAGGATGGTAACCAGGGTCAGACTGAGGTCTGGGTCCAGGATGGTAACCAGGGTCAGACTGAGATCTGGGTCCAGGATGGTAACCAGGGTCAGACTGAGATCTGGGTCCAGGATGGTAACCAGGGTCAGACTGAGATCTGGGTCCAGGATGGTAACCAGGGTCAGACTGAGATCTGGGTCCAGGATGGTAACCAGGGTCAGACTGAGATCTGGGTCCAGGATGGTAACCAGGGTCAGACTGAGATCTGGGTCCAGGATGGTAACCAGGGTCAGACTGAGATCTGGGTCCAGGATGGTAACCAGGGTTGTGTCTTTTAGGTTATAATGAATAAGGTTACATGGACAGGGGGAGGATCTGATCCTAGATCAGGTTAAATGGACAGGGGGAGGAGCTGATCCTAGATCAGGTTACGTGGACAGGGGGAGGATCTGATCCTAGATCAGGTTACGTGGACAGGGGGAGGATCTGATCCTAGATCAGGTTACGTGGACAGGGGGAGGATCTGATCCTAGATCAGGTTACGTGGACAGGGGGAGGATCTGATCCAAGTTCAGCGAGAGACTAGAGAAGGAGCCACGATGATAACTCTAGTAGAGAGACTAGAGAAGGAGCCATGATGATACCTCTAGTAGGGAGAAACTAGAGAAGGAGCCATGATGATAACTCTAGTAGAGAGACACTAGAGAAGGAGCCATGATGATAACTCTAGTAGAGAGACTAGAGAAGGAGCCATGCTGATAACTCTAGTAGAGAGACTAGAGATGGAGCCATGATGATAACTCTAGTAGATAGAGACTAGAGAAGGAGCCATGATGATAACTCTAGTAGGGAGAGACTAGAGAAGGAGCCATGATGATAACTCTAGTAGAGAGACTAGATAAGGAGCCATGCTGATAACTCTGGTAGATAGACTAGAGAAGGAGCCATGATGATAACTCTAGTAGAGAGATGGAGCCATGATGATAACTCTAGTAGATAGAGACTAGAGAAGGAGCCATGATGACAACTCTAGTAGGGAGAGACTAGAGAAGGAGCCATGATGATAACTCTAGTAGAGAGACTAGAGAAGGAGCCATGATGATAACTCTAGTAGAGAGACTAGAGAATGAGCCATGATGATAACTCTAGTAGAGAGAGACTAGAGAAGGAGCCATGATGATAACTAGATCTTCACACATATAAAGTCAGTACAATACAATGACTGTGTTGTACTCTTTACATTATAATGTGCTGGAAAAGTTGTTAGCTAGTTAGCTTGTTATATTCTGTTGGTGCCATGTCTGAAGATGGCAGTAATGTGTTTGTTCTGGATTATCATTGATATGGAAGTTCCCAGGCTCACTCAGTCATGAGAATGTCGCTCTCTACTGGTCCCAAATGGTAATGCACATTCATAATGCGCAAGCCTATACAGCACTGTCAGAGCCAGGGTTGGGGTCATTTCCATTTCAACTTCAGTCAATTTAGAAAGCAAACCAAATTCTAATTTTAACTACACAATTCTTTTTTTAACTCTTTTAAATTCATTGGGGAGAATTGGAATTATAATTTTGGTGTACTTACTGATTGGCTGGAGTTGAAATGAAATGTGCCCCTGTCATTGTACGTGCCCCCTCATGCAACCACTTCCCCATGATTTGGCTCAATACAGAACGGTCTATTGCAACTTTACCAAGTGCTCCAGACAGACAGGATAAATATATAGATGGAGCTGTTTTGTATGCTCAGGGAACCGGGGGGTCTTTGATAATACTAACTAACATGTGCATGTTGGAGGAGAAAGGTCAATAGAATAGTCTTTACCTTTCTAAATAGATGTGATAGATATGAGATGTATTTACAAATGGTTGACCTGTTCTATTCTATTCTATTCTAGCTGAAATTAGATATCATCACCTGAATGGCTGTTCATACTTTAAGCCAGAACAGATAGCAGGGCTGTGTTCCAAATGGCACCCTATTCCCTACATAGTGACCTACTTTTTTTTTGTGGGCCCTGGTACAAAGTACTGCACTAAATAGGGAATAGGGTGCCATCTGCTCTGACTAGTTGCTACTGCCTCTGAAATCATCACCCTGGCTGTGTTTCAGGCCAGGTCTCCCTGCTGATTTAGCTGTCTGACATCACCCTGTCTGTGTTTCAGGCCAGGTCTCCCTGTTGATTTAGCTGTCTGACATCACCCTGTCTGTGTTTCAGGCCAGGTCTCCCTGTTGATTTAGCTGTCTGACATCACCCTGTCTGTGTTTCAGGCCAGGTCTCCCTGTTGATTTAGCTGTGTCTGACATCACCCTGTCTGTGTTTCAGGCCAGGTCTCCCTGTTGATTTACCTGTCTGACATCACCCTGGCTGTGTTTCAGGCTAGCTCTCCCTGTTGATTTAGCTGTCTGACATCACCCTGTCTGTGTTTCAGGCCAGGTCTCCCTGTTGATTTAGCTGTCTGACATCACCCTGTCTGTGTTTCAGGCCAGGTCTCCCTGTTGATTTAGCTGTGTCTGACATCACCCTGTCTGTGTTTCAGGCCAGGTCTCCCTGTTGATTTACCTGTCTGACATCACCCTGGCTGTGTTTCAGGCTAGCTCTCCCTGTTGATTTAGCTGTCTGACATCACCCTGGCTGTGTTTCAGGCCAGGTCTCCCTGTTGATTTAGCTGTCTGACATCACCCTGGCTGTGTTTCAGGCCAGGTCTCCCTGTTAATTTAGCTGTGTCTGACATCACCCTGTCTGTGTTTCAGGCCAGGTCTCCCTGTTGATTTAGCTGTCTGACATCACCCTGGCTGTGTTTCAGGCCAGGTCTCCCTGTTGATTTAGCTGTGTTTGACATCACCCTGGCTGAGTTTCAGGCCAGGTCTCCCTGTTGATTTAGCTGTGTCTGACATCACCCTGGCTGTGTTTCAGGCCAGGTCTCCCTGTTGATTTAGCTGTGTCTGACATCACCCTGGCTGTGTTTCAGGCCAGGTCTCCCTGTTGATTTAGCTGTGTCTGACATCACCCTGGCTGTGTTTCAGGCCAGGTCTCCCTGTTGATTTAGCTGTGTCTGACATCACCCTGGCTGTGTTTCAGGCCAGGTCTCCCTGTTGATTTAGCTGTGTCTGACATCACCCTGGCTGTGTTTCAGGCCAGGTCTCCTTGTTAATTTAGCTGTGTCTGACATCACCCTGGCTGTGTTTCAGGCCAGGTCTCCCTGTTGATTTAGCTGTGTCTGACATCACCTGGCTGTGTTTCAGGCCAGGTCTCCCTGTTGATTTAGCTGTGTCTGACATCCCCTGGCTGTGTTTCAGGCCAGGTCTCCCTGTTGATTTAGCTGTGTCTGCCTGGAATGTCAGATGAGTGTGGTTCACATTTCCAATGGCTTTTCCATTGGCTCCATTGGTTCTATTGGTTCTATTGGTTCTATTGGTTCCATTGGTTCTATTGGTTCCATTGGTTCCATTGGTTCTTTTGGTTCCATTGGTTCTATTGGTTCCATTGGTTCCATTGGTTCCATTGCACCTGGGAAGCTCACTCAAGCACAAATGAAGTATGACTAACTAAGATGTCATACTATTCAAACCTGTGCAGGTCTGCATCTCACCCTGTCTGGTGTTTCTTTGTATGGTTAAACCCCAGTTTACCATGTCTCGTCCTTCATATCCCATATCACTGTGTTTTTTCCACAGCCTGGTGGTTTCTCTATGGTGTAATGGAATCAGAAGACTCACTAAGGCCGTGCAAGCTGAGGTCATGCCAGGTTGCCTCTGTAATGCCCAAAACAAGGTATGTTTTCGGGGCTTTAGTGTGTCGGCGTGTGTTTAGAGTTGCCACTTTGAAGTATGAATGCTGAAGTGTCTGCCGCACGCATGATTGATTGTGATTGTAGACTGTGTCTGTGTTTACTTTATGAGAACATATAGCTTGTTTTAACTTCTAAGGTGTAAGCACTTTAAAGTCCCGGCCGACACTAAGAGCTCTCCAGTACCAGCAAGGCACTCTCCTTGGCTCCAGACTACCCTGGGAGGAGTAAGACTTGATCTGCCTAATGAGAGGTGGAGGTGACGGCGCTACTTTCATTGGTGGGTGGGATTAGGGGAGTGAGGTGGAGAAGGTAGAGAAGGAGGCAGGGGTAGTGGTGGTGGTGGAGAAGGTAGAGAAGGAGGTGGAGGTGGTGGTGGAGAAGGTAGAGAAGGAGGTGGAGGTGGTGGTGGTGAAGGTAGAGAAGGAGGTGGAGGTCGTGGTGATGGTGGAGGAGAAGGTAGAGAAGGAGGTGAAGGTAGTGGTGGTGGAGAAGGTAGAGAAGGAGGTGGAGGTGGAGAAGGTAGAGAAGGAGGTGGAGGTGGAGAAGGTAGAGAAGGAGGTGGAGGTAGTGGTGGTGAAGGTAGAGAAGGAGGTGGAGGTGGAGAAGGTAGAGAAGGAGGTGGAGGTAGAGAAGGTAGAGAAGGAGGTGGAGGTGGTGGTGGAGGTGGAGAAGGTAGAGAAGGAGGTGGTGGTGGTGGACGTGGAGAAGGTAGAGAAGGAGGTGGAGGTGGAGAAGGAGGTGGAGGTGGTGATGGAGAAGGTAGAGAAGGAGGTGGAGGTGGTGATGGAGAAGGTAGAGAAGGAGGTGGTGGTGGAGGTGGAGAAGGTAGAGAAGGAGGTGGAGGTGGAGAAGGTAGAGAAGGAGGTGGAGGTGGAGAAGGTAGAGAAGGAGGTGGAGGTAGGTAGGGGAGGAATACAAAGTCTTTTTGATGATTGAGGAGAGGTTGAGGTACTAGTTGGTAGGGGAGGGAGAACGACCTGAGGAGAGGTTGAGGTACTAGTTGGTAGGGGAGGGAGAACGACCTGAGGAGAGGTTGAGGTACTAGTTGGTGTAGGGGAGGGAGAACGACCTGAGGAGAGGTTGAGGTACTAGTTGGTGTAGGGGAGGGAGAACGACCTGAGGAGAGGTTGAGGTACTAGTTGGTAGGGGAGGGAGAACGACCTGAGGAGAGGTTGAGGTACTAGTTGGTAGGGGAGGGAGAACGACCTGAGGAGAGGTTGAGGTACTAGTTGGTAGGGGAGGGAGAACGACCTGAGGAGAGGTTGAGGTACTAGCTGGTAGGGGAGGGAGAACGACCTGAGGAGAGGTTGAGGTACTAGTTGGTAGGGGAGGGAGAACGACCTGAGGAGAGGTTGAGGTACTAGTTGGTAGGGGAGGGAGAACGACCTGAGGAGAGGTTGAGGTATTAGTTGGTAGGGGAGGGAGAACGACCTGAGGAGAGGTTGAGGTACTAGTTGGTAGGGGAGGGAGAACGACCTGAGGAGAGGTTGAGGTACTAGTTGGTAGGGGAGGGAGAACGACCTGAGGAGAGGTTGAGGTACTAGTTGGTAGGGGAGGGAGAACGACCTGAGGAGAGGTTGAGGTACTAGTTGGTAGGGGAGGGAGAACGACCTGAGGAGAGGTTGAGGTACTAGTTGGTAGGGGAGGGAGAACGACCTGAGGAGAGGTTGAGGTACTAGTTGGTAGGGGAGGGAGAACGACCTGAGGAGAGGTTGAGGTACTAGTTGGTAGGGGAGGGAGAACGACCTGAGGAGAGGTTGAGGTACTAGTTGGTAGGGGAGGGAGAACGACCTGAGGAGAGGTTGAGGTACTAGTTGGTAGGGGAGGGAGAACGACCTGAGGAGAGGTTGAGGTACTAGTTGGTAGGGGAGGGAGAACGACCTGAGGAGAGGTTGAGGTACTAGTTGGTAGGGGAGGGAGAACGACCTGAGGAGAGGTTGAGGTACTAGTTGGTAGGGGAGGGAGAACGACCTGAGGAGAGGTTGAGGTACTAGTTGGTAGGGGAGGGAGAACGACCTGAGGAGAGGTTGAGGTACTAGTTGGTAGGGGAGGGAGAACGACCTGAGGAGAGGTTGAGGTACTAGTTGGTAGGGGAGGGAGAACGACCTGAGGAGAGGTTGAGGTACTAGTTGGTAGGGGAGGGAGAACGACCTGAGGAGAGGTTGAGGTACTAGTTGGTAGGGGAGGGAGAACGACCTGAGGAGAGGTTGAGGTACTAGTTGGTAGGGGAGGGAGAACGACCTGAGGAGAGGTTGAGGTACTAGTTGGTAGGGGAGGGAGAACGACCTGAGGAGAGGTTGAGGTACTAGTTGGTAGGGGAGGGAGAACGACCTGAGGAGAGGTTGAGGTACTAGTTGGTAGGGGAGGGAGAACGACCTGAGGAGAGGTTGAGGTACTAGTTGGTAGGGGAGGGAGAACGACCTGAGGAGAGGTTGAGGTACTAGTTGGTAGGGGAGGGAGAACGACCTGAGGAGAGGTTGAGGTACTAGTTGGTAGGGGAGGGAGAACGACCTGAGGAGAGGTTGAGGTACTAGTTGGTAGGGGAGGGAGAACGACCTGAGGAGAGGTTGAGGTACTAGTTGGTGTAGGGGAGGGAGAACGACCTGAGGAGAGGTTGAGGTACTAGTTGGTAGGGGAGGGAGAACGACTGAGGAGAGGTTGAGGTACTAGTTGGTAGGGGAGGGAGAACGACCTGAGGAGAGGTTGAGGTACTAGTTGGTGTAGGGGAGGGAGAACGACCTGAGGAGAGGTTGAGGTACTAGTTGGTAGGGGAGGGAGAACGACCTGAGGAGAGGTTGAGGTACTAGTTGGTAGGGGAGGGAGAACGACCTGAGGAGAGGTTGAGGTACTAGTTGGTAGGGGAGGGAGAACGACCTGAGGAGAGGTTGAGGTACTAGTTGGTAGGGGAGGGAGAACGACCTGAGGAGAGGTTGAGGTACTAGTTGGTAGGGGAGGGAGAACGACCTGAGGAGAGGTTGAGGTACTAGTTGGTAGGGGAGGGAGAACGACCTGAGGAGAGGTTGAGGTACTAGTTGGTTAGGGGAGGGAGAACGACCTGAGGAGAGGTTGAGGTACTAGTTGGTAGGGGAGGGAGAACGACCTGAGGAGAGGTTGAGGTACTAGTTGGTAGGGGAGGGAGAACGACCTGAGGAGAGGTTGAGGTACTAGTTGGTAGGGGAGGGAGAACGACCTGAGGAGAGGTTGAGGTACTAGTTGGTAGGGGAGGGAGAACGACCTGAGGAGAGGTTGAGGTACTAGTTGGTAGGGGAGGGAGAACGACCTGAGGAGAGGTTGAGGTACTAGTTGGTAGGGGAGGGAGAACGACCTGAGGAGAGGTTGAGGTACTAGTTGGTAGGGGAGGGAGAACGACCTGAGGAGAGGTTGAGGTACTAGTTGGTAGGGGAGGGAGAACGACCTGAGGAGAGGTTGAGGTACTAGTTGGTAGGGGAGGGAGAACGACCTGAGGAGAGGTTGAGGTACTAGTTGGTAGGGGAGGGAGAACGACCTGAGGAGAGGTTGAGGTACTAGTTGGTAGGGGAGGGAGAACGACCTGAGGAGAGGTTGAGGTACTAGTTGGTAGGGGAGGGAGAACGACCTGAGGAGAGGTTGAGGTACTAGTTGGTAGGGGAGGGAGAACGACCTGAGGAGAGGTTGAGGTACTAGTTGGTAGGTGAGGGAGAACGACCTGAGGAGAGGTTGAGGTACTAGTTGGTAGGGGAGGGAGAACGACCTGAGGAGAGGTTGAGGTACTAGTTGGTAGGGGAGGGAGAACGACCTGAGGAGAGGTTGAGGTACTAGTTGGTAGGGGAGGGAGAACGACCTGAGGAGAGGTTGAGGTACTAGTTGGTAGGGGAGGGAGAACGACCTGAGGAGAGGTTGAGGTACTAGTTGGTAGGGGAGGGAGAACGACCTGAGGAGAGGTTGAGGTACTAGTTGGTAGGGGAGGGAGAACGACCTGAGGAGAGGTTGAGGTACTAGTTGGTAGGGGAGGGAGAACGACCTGAGGAGAGGTTGAGGTACTAGTTGGTAGGGGAGGGAGAACGACCTGAGGAGAGGTTGAGGTACTAGTTGGTAGGGGGGAGGGAGAACGACCTGAGGAGAGGTTGAGGTACTAGTTGGTGTAGGGGAGGGAGAACGACCTGAGGAGAGGTTGAGGTACTAGTTGGTAGGGGAGGGAGAACGACCTGAGGAGAGGTTGAGGTACTAGTTGGTAGGGGAGGGAGAACGACCTGAGGAGAGGTTGAGGTACTAGTTGGTAGGGGAGGGAGAACGACCTGAGGAGAGGTTGAGGTACTAGTTGGTAGGGGAGGGAGAACGACCTGAGGAGAGGTTGAGGTACTAGTTGGTAGGGGAGGGAGAACGACCTGAGGAGAGGTTGAGGTACTAGTTGGTAGGGGAGGGAGAACGACCTGAGGAGAGGTTGAGGTACTAGTTGGTAGGGGAGGGAGAACGACCTGAGGAGAGGTTGAGGTACTAGTTGGTAGGGGACGGAGAACGACCTGAGGAGAGGTTGAGGTACTAGTTGGTAGGGGAGGGAGAACGACCTGAGGAGAGGTTGAGGTACTAGTTGGTAGGGGAGGGAGAACGACCTGAGGAGAGGTTGAGGTACTAGTTGGTAGGGGAGGGAGAACGACCTGAGGAGAGGTTGAGGTACTAGTTGGTAGGGGAGGGAGAACGACCTGAGGAGAGGTTGAGGTACTAGTTGGTAGGGGAGGGAGAACGACCTGAGGAGAGGTTGAGGTACTAGTTGGGTAGGGGGGAGGGAGAACGACCTGAGGAGAGGTTGAGGTACTAGTTGGTAGGGGAGGGAGAACGACCTGAGGAGAGGTTGAGGTACTAGTTGGTAGGGGAGGGAGAACGACCTGAGGAGAGGTTGAGGTACTAGTTGGTAGGGGAGGGAGAACGACCTGAGGAGAGGTTGAGGTACTAGTTGGTAGGGGAGGGAGAACGACCTGAGGAGAGGTTGAGGTACTAGTTGGTAGGGGAGGGAGAACGACCTGAGGAGAGGTTGAGGTACTAGTTGGTAGGGGAGGGAGAACGACCTGAGGAGAGGTTGAGGTACTAGTTGGTAGGGGAGGGAGAACGACCTGAGGAGAGGTTGAGGTACTAGTTGGTAGGGGAGGGAGAACGACCTGAGGAGAGGTTGAGGTACTAGTTGGTAGGGGAGGGAGAACGACCTGAGGAGAGGTTGAGGTACTAGTTGGTAGGGGAGGGAGAACGACCTGAGGAGAGGTTGAGGTACTAGTTGGTAGGGGAGGGAGAACGACCTGAGGAGAGGTTGAGGTACTAGTTGGTAGGGGAGGGAGAACGACCTGAGGAGAGGTTGAGGTACTAGTTGGTAGGGGAGGGAGAACGACCTGAGGAGAGGTTGAGGTACTAGTTGGTAGGGGAGGGAGAACGACCTGAGGAGAGGTTGAGGTACTAGTTGGTAGGGGAGGGAGAACGACCTGAGGAGAGGTTGAGGTACTAGTTGGTAGGGGAGGGAGAACGACCTGAGGAGAGGTTGAGGTACTAGTTGGTAGGGGAGGGAGAACGACCTGAGGAGAGGTTGAGGTACTAGTTGGTAGGGGAGGGAGAACGACCTGAGGAGAGGTTGAGGTACTAGTTGGTAGGGGAGGGAGAACGACCTGAGGAGAGGTTGAGGTACTAGTTGGTAGGGGAGGGAGAACGACCTGAGGAGAGGTTGAGGTACTAGTTGGTAGGGGAGGGAGAACGACCTGAGGAGAGGTTGAGGTACTAGTTGGTAGGGGAGGGAGAACGACCTGAGGAGAGGTTGAGGTACTAGTTGGTAGGGGAGGGAGAACGACCTGAGGAGAGGTTGAGGTACTAGTTGGTAGGGGAGGGAGAACGACCTGAGGAGAGGTTGAGGTACTAGTTGGTAGGGGAGGGAGAACGACCTGAGGAGAGGTTGAGGTACTAGTTGGTAGGGGAGGGAGAACGACCTGAGGAGAGGTTGAGGTACTAGTTGGTAGGGGAGGGAGAACGACCTGAGGAGAGGTTGAGGTACTAGTTGGTAGGGGAGGGAGAACGACCTGAGGAGAGGTTGAGGTACTAGTTGGTAGGGGAGGGAGAACGACCTGAGGAGAGTTTGAGGTACTAGTTGGTAGGGGAGGGAGAACGACCTAAGGAGAGGTTGAGGTACTAGTTGGTAGGGGAGGGAGAACGACCTGAGGAGAGGTTGAGGTACTAGTTGGTAGGGGAGGGAGAACGACCTGAGGAGAGGTTGAGGTACTAGTTGGTAGGGGAGGGAGAACGACCTGAGGAGAGGTTGAGGTACTAGTTGGTAGGGGAGGGAGAACGACCTGAGGAGAGGTTGAGGTACTAGTTGGTAGGGGAGGGAGAACGACCTGAGGAGAGGTTGAGGTACTAGTTGGTAGGGGACGGAGAACGACCTGAGGAGAGGTTGAGGTACTAGTTGGTAGGGGAGGGAGAACGACCTGAGGAGAGGTTGAGGTGCTAGTTGGTAGGGGACGGAGAACGACCTGAGGAGAGGTTGAGGTACTAGTTGGTAGGGGAGGGAGAACGACCTGAGGAGAGGTTGAGGTACTAGTTGGTAGGGGAGGGAGAACGACCTGAGGAGAGGTTGAGGTACTAGTTGGTAGGGGAGGGAGAACGACCTGAGGAGAGGTTGAGGTACTAGTTGGTAGGGGAGAGAGAACGACCTGAGGAGAGGTTGAGGTACTAGTTGGTAGGGGAGGGAGAACGACCTGAGGAGAGGTTGTGGTACTAGTTGGTAGCAGTTCAGAGGATAACAACAGCAGTTCAGAGGATAACAACAGTGATAACAACAGTGATAACAACAGTGATAACAACAGTGATAACAACAGTGATAACAACAGTGGTACAACAGCAGTTCAGAGGATAACAACAGTGGTACAACAGCAGTTCAGAGGATAACAACAGTGATAACAACAGTGGTACAACAGCAGTTCAGAGGATAACAACAGCAGTTCAGAGGATAACAACAGCAGTTCAGAGGATAACAACAGCAGTTCAGAGGATAACAACAGCAGTTCAGAGGATAACAACAGCAGTTCAGAGGATAACAACAGCAGTTCAGAGGATAACAACAGTGGTACAACAGCAGTTCAGAGGATAACAACAGCAGTTCAGAGGATAACAACAAGTTGTCAGATATTGAGATATCGACTTGGACCCTCCAGGTCAGCCCACTCACACTCAGATTAAGCCTCAGAGAAAGGGGTTTAGTGCTTCTATCAGTTGTTTCAACATGACCACCAAGAGGTCGTGAAGACTGGTGACGGAGAGCAAAGCTGCACAGCGATCAGGGAGCAAAATGTCAAGGATTATTTACAAAATACCAGGTCCCATGTTCACAAAACGTCTCTGAGTAGGAGTGTTGATCTAGGACACCTCACTCCCTTTAATTCACAAGGATTTAAAAGTTAAGAGTGATCCTAGATCAGCACTCCTACTCGGAGACCCTATGTGAATTCAGGCCTTGTTTTTCTCCTTCAGTCTCCTCTCCCTCCGTAGATCAAGAGGCGGCCATCTTTTTTCCTCAGATTGACAGTCTCCTGGTTGTCTTGGAGATCAAACTGACCCGTCATGCCACTCTAAATCAACCTATAATCCTCTTCTTATCAACAAGTTTCCCACCTCTTGAGATGGTTCTAGAAATGTCCCATTATGGGATGTAGGAGATATAGCTTCTGCTCACTGGGCTTGTGCGTTGATCTGGGCATAAGCCTTGAAAGTAATTTAGTTTAAAAACTGACCAACAAGCTTTTAGGAAGCTCAGTTGTCAGAGAGAGAGAGAGAGAGAGAGAGAGACAGAGAGACAGAGGGAGAGAGAGAGAGAGTCAGAGAGAGACAGGGAGAGATCAATCTACCATGCTCGGTCAAGGGCTGCCATCTAGTGGCCTTTCTGTTACATCACAGCGTCAAACATTTATGAGAGGACATTTGCCTTGTCTCGTTCTTCCACAACACACTGAGTACTGAACACACCATCACTTTAAGTGACCTGTTTCTGAGTGTAAAGCACCTTTGGCCCGAGGCCACAGTCATGTGGTCTCACAGGTAGAACGCACAATCAGCCCAGGGCGGTGTTTCTCATCCTCGGCACTGGTCCGTACAGGATGTCGCCTAAGCCCAGAGGTCATAGGGGTTAGGTGCTGGGTGATAGGGGTTGTTTCTGGACTGGTCCAGAGGTCCAGAGGTCCCTTGTGTTGAGATGTGTCCCTCAGTGTTATCATATACAGTGACAACTCGGCTGTATTGTTGTACAGTTATTTGCCCATAATCATCTGGAATATGATGACAAGGCTATGCAGTATAGACACGCTCAGTATCTCTGGGTGTCAACACAACACTCCTATGCTTTCTACAGTACACATTGGAATCACAAGGTCACTGACAGACATGGGGGTGGAACAACTGCTTTTTAACAGTCAGCAATGTGCCAGTTTCCTTATCAGAGTTTGGTTCCAAACTATGTTGATTTAAGTGTTTGGCATCAGATCCAGTTTATTCCACAGCTGAGGGCTAGCTTTATTGTTTGTTTTCTCATACAAAACTAAATATCAAGCAAATAGTCGTTGGAAATGTACAATACATACGCCTTCGCTGGTAACAGAGCACATAAATACCCTCTGGGCTCTAATGCAATGTTAAATCTTAGTACTGGCCGTAGCACTGTAAGTCCAGTGGTGAGTCAGAAATGGTGGTGCTATTTTCACAGTGGGAATTATGGGCGCAGTGGATGGCGGTGGCGTGAAAGGGCTGAGTGTTGATGAATAAATAAGTTGGAGGCTTGACCCCTCACTGGCCAATCAGAACGTGTCTCCATGGATAAATATGTGATTGCTTCGTTCTCATCATAAAGCCAGGGCAGTGAATCATTCTAACACGTTTATTTATTTATACAATTATAAAATTACTCGAAAAACAAGCAATTTTCTCTCCTCAAATTGCAACAATTTAAATGTATGGATGTTCACATAACTTGAGTCTGATAATTATCTGTACAAAACAGTTAATCTGATAATACTTGTGGAATGTACATTTTTTTGCTTGGTATGGGTTGTGTTCTATCTGGATTCCATTAGAATGACATCACAGAGAAATGGAACAGGGTTTTGTTCTTTCTGGATTCCATTAGAATGACATCACAGAGAAATGGTACAGGGTTGTGTTCTTTCTGTATTCCATTAGAATGACATCACAGAGAAATGGTACAGGGTTGTGTTCTTTCTGGATTCCATTAGAATGACATCACAGAGAAATGGTACAGGGTTGTGTTCTTTCTGGATTCCATTAGAATGACATCACAGAGAAATGGTACAGGGTTTTGTTCTTTCTGTATTCCATTAGAATGACATCACAGAGAAATGGTACAGGGTTGTGTTCTTTCTGGATTCCATTAGAATGACATCACAGAGAAATGGTACAGGGTTGTGTTCTTTCTGGATTCCATTAGAATGACATCACAGAGAAATGGTACAGGGTTTTGTTCTTTCTGGATTCCATCAGAATGACATCACAGAGAAATGGTACAGGGTTGTGTTCTTTCTGGATTCCATTAAAATGACATCACAGAGAAATGGTACAGGGTTGTGTTCTTTCTGGATTCCATTAGACTGACATCACAGAGAAATGGTACAGCGTTGTGTTCTTCCAGTGCACTACTTTTGTGAAACAATATTTGTTTTTCTCCAAAAATGATCTATATATTTTCAGGGGTTGCTGCAGCACCCTCAGCACCCCTACATCCTGCAGCTATGGGCCTAAACAATATATAGATATAAAGGGATGTCCACTCACTGTTTTGCTGCCTCCAAACTATATATTTTACTAAGGCTTTGGCAATTAAGATTTATTTCAAAGCAGTCTCGGGAGCCAAACACCTTTATTGGTAGGCTTGGCTACATGGCGAATGCATTGGGCAGGACAACAACAAAAACAGCCTTCATTGAGGGGAGCCTATACTTCTGTTTTTAATCAAATGAAACCAAATGGGGACAAAAGGGGATATTGGCACAAAAAAACACATATCCTCTCTTTGTTCCATGAGCATAAAGGAGCTTTTCATCATGGCTGGAGAGGTTGGTTTCTGCTCACAAAATCCAACATGTATTTACTACAGCAAACTTAATTTTACAAACACACAACAAAAAGACTGTGTTTTCTTCTTTTGAGGCTTTAGCCATGAAATCTATGCAGCCTACTCAGGTAGGTTTTATAGCTACTGTTTCATCACAGTTCATAAATTAAACACCATTTTCCTTCAACTCACAGTAGATTTAGAACCTACTCAAATTTGGCGTGCAGGTCACGTATTTCTAGGCGGTTCACGGCAAACGCCCCCGTAACAGTCAACAGGATGGAGAAACCAAACACATGCACACACTGAGCGCTCTAAACAAACGCCCCCATAACATTCAACAGGATGGAGAAACCAAACACATGCACACACTGAGCGCTCTAAACAAACGCCCCCATAACAGTCAACAGGATGGAGAAACCAAACAAATGCACACACTGAGCGCTCTAAACAAACGCCCCCATAACATTCAACAGGATGGAGAAACCAAACACATGCACACACTGAGCGCTCTAAACAAGACATTGGGGAGTTTGGCAAAAAAAAAAAAACTGAAATTAATTAGCCAAAACATCTTACACTCACAAGCATCGTGTAGTTTGTGAACTCTGCAAACAACATTTCCCCTCCACTCACAAGTGTTGTGTAGTTTGTGAACTCGGCAAACAACGTTTCCCCTCCAGGAATGAGAACGGTAAAATAAAGTGGAAACACATTTTAATGAATGAACAGACAATAGGATACAAATGTAACTGAACATTAACTGGGAAATGTGATGGCGATTCACAGTAAATTCATTCATGGTGATATATTAATATATTAATCAGGGAATTGAGAAACATGTACACTTTTTAGGTT
>NC_092179.1:31755911-31768411 GCF_045791955.1 Oncorhynchus clarkii lewisi | reverse complement strand
GAGAGGTTTTGTGCCGAACCCACTGAGGTGTTTCAGATGCCAAGCTTATGGTCATGTTGCAGCAGTGTGGGGGAGGGAAATTCCTAGACGTGTGACACGGCCGTCGAAAGAACTGGACCAAAGCGCAGCGTGGTGAGCGTACATTTCTCCTTTATTTAAAATGACGTCAACAAAACAATAAACCATACAAACCGACCGTGCCGCTTAAGGGCTATAGTGCCACAAACAAAGACAACTTCCCACACAGAAAGGAGGGAAAAGGCTGCCTAAGTATGGTTCCCAATCAGAGACAACGATAGACAGCTGTCCCTGATTGAGAACCATACCCGGCCAAAACAAAGAAATACAAAAACATAGAAAATAGAACATATAATGCCCACCCAAATCCCACCCTGACCAAACCCAAAATAGAGACATTAATAAGCTCTAAGGTCAGGGCGTGACAAAGTGTGCAGGAAAGCATGTGCTTGGCTTTGCCCACCTCCTTGCTTGTTCTGTCCATTATGCTTCATTTGCTCCCACTGTTAACAGATGAGGGTTAGTTATACATATCTTTGGTGATCCCCTACTTGGTGGCAGAGAGAAAAAAAAATAGCAGATTTAAAGTTAATGTCCTGCTATTCTCCACGTCTAGATGTCTAGATGTTTTAGGGACTACAGATGGAAGTTTGCTATTCACTAAATCTGGTGCGATATGTTTTCTCAGTGCTCTGTGACTTCTGTTTTTGTTGTGTATTGCTCCGGCCAAATAAATGGAATAAATTAAAATAAATGAATACATTGCCATGAGGTGTAGAGAAAATGTAGCAGTAGCAGGGGCAATCTGCAGTTCCTACATACAACAAAAATTCTACATCCATCTGTACCCATTGATTCTTTAAGAATATAACTTATAAATGCCTCATGAGCTTAATTCAACTGTCACACTCCATCAGAACCCAAATTATAAGCTTGTTTTACTCCAATGTTTGTAAACAAAGTAAATGTAAACAAACACTGTACAGCCTCAAAACATGTTTCAAACTATACTTTTGATATCATGGATGGTCTGTCCTTGCATCCATAGCTCTGCTATAAATTTGAGAGTGTTTACATTTCTCAAGCCCCAATCCATCAGCTCTGTACTGAATCAGAGCAGCCACACTGCTCGCTTAACCCAGAATCACCAATGCATCCTCCGAAACACAACCCTGCCAAGCCACACTGCTCGCTTAACCCAGAATCACCAATGTGTCCTCCGAAACACAACCCTGCCAAGCCACACTGCTCGCTTAACCCAGAAGCACCAATGTGTCTGAGGAAACACCGTCCAGCTGGCAACTGAAGTCAGCTTGCAAACACTCATCACTAATGGTGTCTTTTTGTAGGTACTAACAGAGGCTAACTCTGCCATGGCTCGTTGGCCATTAATGGTCTTCTTTTTTCTTTTTTTTTACTTTTTGGATAAACTCCTGAAAATAAGGTCTGTGGTGAACACAGGCTCAGGGGATCTTATGCGTTTTGTTCTCTGAGATAATCTTCATCAGTTAACGTCCCTTTTTAGGATTTTTTTAAAGCATTTATGTCATCAAAATAAGCCCATAAATCACATAACGGTGTGAGAGTCTTGCATCTTGCTCTTCTCATCATCTGCGGCTCGGCTCATGGCAACGTCATTTAGCTGAATCTACCTTTAACTGACTGATATTATCACATAGAACGAAAGCTATAAGTTCTCCTAAGAAATGTGTTAACCTCAGACCTTATTGTCGACGTTTTACCCCAAACCCCATTCATTTCCCCATTCATTTCCCCATTCATTTCCCCATTCATTTCCCCATTCATTTCCCCATTAATTTCCCCATTCATGTCCCCATTAATTTCCCCATTCATTTCCCCATTCATTTCCCCAATCATTTCCCCATTCATTTCCCCATTCATTTTCCCATTCATTTCCCCATTCATTTCCCCAATCATTTCCCCATTAATTTCCCCATTAATTTTCCCATTCATTTCCCCGATAGGAACGGCTGAACGAACCAGAGGTAGCAAACATTTCTGGTTTTTAGGACTAGCGTCTGGCGAGCTCTGTTGTCTGACTCTCAGTGATTGACAAGAGGAAAACTGATGCAGAACCAAATAAAACACACGTCACCTTCTCCTATCCTTTCTAACAGTAAGTTGAGACCCTGACTGACTTCCTTAGTTTGGGGTTCCCCTATCGGCGTCTTCTTATGTCTCTTATACCCAGAACCTGCACTGGCTTCCAGGTTTCTGCACTGACTGACCCTGTTGTTGCTCCGTTATCTGCCTGCTATCATGTCAGATCTGAGATGGAGCTAATTCATCTCTGACTCATACAGCCCATGTCTCAGAGGACATTCCCCACAAGGGGTTATATAGTGGAGGTGGTGGTTCCTGCCACAAGCCATTCAGTCTGTGTACGCCGCTCGCTACACTGACCACGCAACCCACTGTTTAGGGAGTGGCCCAACGCCCAAAACACACACACACACACACACACACACACACACACACACACACACACACACACACACACACACACACACACACACACACACACACACACATTTTAGGGAGAGTTTGCATCACATTCTGCTTTCGACCCTTCTGACCCCTGTTGCTCCTCTATCTGCCTACCAACAGGTCTCAGCTGAGAGTTGAGATGGACCTATCATCATCTAATCTAATGAGGGTTTACATCTAATCACATTCATAGGCAGCTGGCCTGCTGGCCTGGGAAACATCAGAAACCAGCAACAGTTTCCTCCCTGAGCCATGAAGTCTCTCCTGGGTTATTGGATCTGTGTCAGTGCTCATAGTAACACAGCCATTAGGGATGCATCTGCCTGGTGTTTCCTCTCTAACACCATGTTCATTAAACTCTAATGGGTCGTGGAGGACACTTGAATCCTCTCTCCTTTTCTCTGAGCGGTCTCTCTCTCTCTCTCTCTCTCTCTCTCTCTCTCTCTCTCTCTCTCTCCCTGTCTCTCTGTCTCTCTCTCTCTCTCTCTCTCTCTCCTTTTCTCTGAGCGCTCTCTCTCTCTCTCTCTCTCTCTCTCGCTCTCTCTCTGTCTCTCTCTATCTATCTATCTATCTCTCTCTCTCTCTCTCTCTCTGTCTCTCTCTCTCTCTCTCTCCTTTTCTCTGAGCGCTCTCTCTCTCTCTCCTTTTCTCTGAGCTCTCTCTCTCTCTCTCTCTCTTTCTCTCTGTCTCTCTGTCTCTCTCTATCTCTCTGTCTCTCTCTCTCTCTCTGTCTCTCTCTCTGTCTCTCTCTCTCTCTCTCTCTCTCTCTCTCTCTCTCTCTCTCTCTCTCTCTCTCTCTCTCTCTCTCTCTCTCTCTCTCTCTCTCTCTCTCTGTCTCTCTCTCTCTCTGTCTCTCTGTCTCTCTCTCTGTCTCTCTGTCTCTCTCTCTCTCCTTTTCTCTGAGCGCGCTCTCTCTCTCTCTCTCTCTCTCTGTCTCTCTCTCTCTCTCTCTCCTTTTCTCTGAGTCTCTCTCTCTCTCTCTCTCTCTCTCTCTCTCTCTCTCTCTCTCTCTCTCTCTCTCTCTCTCTCTCTCTCTCTGTCTCTCTCTCTCTCTCTCTCCTTTTCTCTGAGCGCTCTCTCTCTCTCTCTCCTTTTCTCTGAGCTCTCTCTCTCTCTCTCTCTCTCTCTCTCTGTCTCTCTCTCTGTCTCTCTCTATCTCTCTGTCTCTCACTCTCTCTCTGTCTCTCTCTCTGTCTCTCTCTCTCTCTCTCTCTCTCTCTGTCTCTCTCTCTGTCTCTCTCTCTCTCTCTGCTCTCTCTCTCGTGCAATTTTGTTCTTTAAGTTACTCTCTCTTTATATGAGACAATGGCTAGGTCTCTGTATATGGGGACAGACAGAGACAATGGCTAGGTCTCTGTATATGGGGATAGACAGAGACAATGGCTAGGTCTCTGTATATGGGGACAGACAGAGACAATGGCTGGGTCTCTATATATGGGGACAGACAGAGACAATTGCTTGGTCTCTGCATATGGGGGTTGCTTTGTCAAACAAAGATTTACAAGTTGTACAGAGCAAGGCTTTAACATGTATAATGGTTGTTATTTCCTGTGGTACAGCTTGTGAGCCTTGATAATGTAGGTAATTGGCAATGGGTACAGCTTGTGAGCCTTGATAATGTAGTTAATTGGCAGTAGGTACAGCTTGTGAGCCTTGATAATGTAGTTCATTGGCAGTAGGTACAGCTTGTGAGCCTTGATAATGCAGTTCATCAGCAGTAGGTACAGCTTGTGAGCCTTGATAATGTAGTTCATCGGCAGTAGGTACAGCTTGTGAGCCTTGATAATGTAGTTCATTGGCAGTAGGTACAGCTTGTGAGCCTTGATATTGTAGGTCATTGGCAGTAGGCGTAATTAGTTAATTGGACTCAGATGATAATTGTTACTGGCTGATTACACTGATGAACGAGCCAGCAGAGGACTTTGAGAGATTGGCTGAATTCCAAACAGACGACTATCGCCTACTCCCTAGCCACTCCTGTAGATCTGAAGTTATTGGAAAGGTGTAAGCAAAATGGTGAAAACTCAACTCAGCCTATCATAAGGCAAGGTGAAGCAATTAACATATTATTGCCTTCACCTATCTGATCATTTAAAATATCCAAGCAGGGCCTAGGTCACGTGTCAAACTCATCTGAGTGTCTGTGGTTTTTCACTCCTCCCTTGTACTTGATTGATGAATTAAGGTCACTAATTAGTAAGGAACTATCCTCCCCTGGTTGTCTAGGTCTTAACTGAAAGGAAAAAAACTAAAATCAGCAGGTCCTCCATGGAATGAGTTGAACACCCCTTGGCCTAGATGCTAGAGGTTGATTTGGAATTGGTCCCGTTGCCAAATCAAGCCCTTAACACCAGGACTTCCCAATCAATCTAATGAAGGAAAACAGCCCATTTGTTCTTCAGAGAGGCAGGTGATGAGGACCATACAGAAAGCATATTCAGGGCATCATCCGAACTCTTTACCCAGGACGTAGCTGCTGTCGTTGTAGTTTGCATCGTCTATGTTTTGGCGATCAGTCTGCCACTGTTTCGCCCTGTGCTCTGAGTAAATTGTGCCTCTCAAGCGAGAGTCAGACCTGCTTGAACTAGTCTAACTTTATTTAACTACAAACAGAGGAGGGTGTTTGCTCTGGGGTTTCACTATCTAGAAGACTGAGGGTCAGGTTTTCAGAGGAGGGTGTTTGCTCTGGGGTTTCACTATCTAGAAGACTGAGGGTCAGGTCTTCAGAGGAGGGTGTTTGCTCTGGGGTTTCACTATCTAGAAGACTGAGGGTCAGGTCTTCAGAGGAGGGTGTTTGCTGTGGGGTCTTTATGTAGGAGACTGTTGTAGCCTGGACTGGACTGAGTAGTCGGTAACCACACCCACAGCTTTTAAATACGAGCTAGAGAGAGGGGACTGGTAGGAGCCTGGACTGGACTGACTAGTCAGAAACCACACCCACAGCTTTTAAATACGGGCTTGTGAAAGAACCCTCTCTCATACACACGCGCACACCTGCAACACCAGGGTGGGTCTGGAACAGAGGAATAGGGATTAACTTAACATTGGTTTGTCACATCACGTCTTTCCTGTCTGTTGGAAGGTTAGAAGATGGCTGTGAATAAGTGTATCAAGTACTCCCTCTTTCTCTTCAATCTACTGTTCTGGGTGAGTCCTATTAATCTACATTCTTTACTTTAACTATAGTGTTCTCCATTGGTTTGATGTAGGTTTTTAATCGTGTGTGTGTGTGGTATAGTGATGTTTGTTTGTTTGTTTAGTGATCAACTAGTAGCCTAGTACACATAGTAATCCATTTTAAAATCTGTTTACATGTCTGCTATGGAAATGAGATGACGTTCAAATTTCTATGGAAGCAATGTGTGAACATCACATGACTAAAAATTCATGAAGCCTTAGACAAACACTGACCACTCCCTCCTTCGTATGGTTTCTGGTCCATAGAGCCACACTGGCTTTTTCCATCTTCCTAAAGACATTATCAAATCAATGATAATTCCATTTTGCCACTCTCTCAGCCTGACCAGAGGGAGGTTATAGCCAGGTCATAGCAGGATAATGTATAGATGCACTTCTCAGATCTAAACCCTTCAAAGAATAATAACAATGACTTTGTCATTGGTCTCTGTCCTGAGTTTTTACAGGTAGTTGTTTTGGAAGACGTGACATGGTGATTTAATCTGTGTGCAGAAAGAAACCTTACAGCCAAGTCCCTTTTCTCTGTATGTTTTGTCAACTTCTTCTTAAACTAGTCTCCCAACCATAGCCTGGACAGGCAACGTAGGACATACAATATTCTACTACCGTTGATGTGGAAAATATCACTAAGTGTAGTGCTTCCTGTTTATCTGTCCTTAGCCTGTTGCCAGGACTTGTCCTGAGTTTTTGCGTATGTTTACATAGTTCTAATTCTGTCTCACCCCCCCCCCCCCCCCCCAGGTATTTAGTGGAGCTCTTAAATATTGGGTCGATATGGAGCCTAAGCAATATGTTACAACACTCCATCTAGGTGATCAGATGAAAGGCTGGAGCTAATCGGATGAATAAATAAAATATACAATTATGTCACTTTATAGAGCTGTTATCATTTGTTATACTATTCTTTCTCTGGAATGTCCTGTACATATCTATATTCAGTAGCCTAGGGGTTGTGTCTTGATGGGGTAGTGGAAAGTGTATTAAACTCATGTGCTGTTAGTAGCTAAACACTGTAGTGGGCACAGTACAGCACTGTAATGTAGCACGACAGGTTGGAGAGGTTCATCACTAATGTAATGTAGCATAACAGGTTGGAGAGTTGCAGCACTGTAGAGACTCGCAGGTTACAGCACTATGTACAGTTGAAGTCCGGAAGTTTATACGCACTTAGAGTGGAGTCATTAAAACTTGTTTTTCAACCACTCCACAAAGACGGATTATTTCACTTCTAATTCACTAATTCACTATCGCAATTCCAGTGGGTCAGAAGTTTACATACATTAAGTTGACTGTGCCTTTAAACAGCTTGGAACATTTCAGAAAATTATGTCATGTCTTTAGAAGCTTCTGATAGGCTAATTTACATAATTTGAGTCGATTGGAGGTGTGGCTGTATTTCAAGGCCTACCTTCAAACTCAGTGCCTCTTTGCTTGATATCATGGGAAAATCAAAAGAAATCAGCCAAGACCTCAGAATGTTTTTTTGTAGACATCCACAAGTCTGGTTCATCTTTGGGAGCAATTTCCAAATGCCTGAAGGTACCACGTTCATCTGTACAAACAATAGTATGCAAGTATAAACACCATGGGACCACGCAGCCGTCATACTGCTCAGGAAGAAGACGCGTTCTGTCTCCTAGAGATGAACGTACTTTGGTGCAGAAAGTGCAAATCAATCCCAGAACAACAGCAAAGGACCTTGTGAAGATGCTGGAGGAAGCAGATACAAAAGTATCTATATCCACAGTAAAACGAGTCCTATATCGACATAACCTGGAAGGCCGCTTAGCAAGGAAGAAGCCACTGCTCCAAAACCGCCATAAAGTCAGACTACGGATTGGAACTCCACATGGGGACAAAGATCGTACTTTTTGGAGAAATGTCTTCTGGTCTGATGAAACAAAAATAGAACTATTGGCCATAATGACCATCGTTATGTTTGGAGGAACAAGGGGGAGGCTTACAAGACGTAGAACACCATCCCAACCGTGAAGCACGGGGGTGGCAGCATCATGTTGTGGGGGTGCTTTGCTGCAGGAGGGACTGGTACACTTCACAAAATAGATGGCATCATGAGGATGGAATATTATGTGGATATATTGAAGCAACATCTGAAGACATCAGTCAGGAAGTTAAATCTTGGTCGCAAATGGGTCTTCCAAATGGACAATGACCCCAAGCATACTTCCAGAGTTGTGGCAAAATGGCTTAAGGACAACAGTCAAGGTATTGGAGTGGCCATCACAATGCCCTGACCTCAATCCTACAGATAATTTGTGGGCAGAACTGAAAAAGCATGTGCGAGCAAGTAGGCCTACAAACCTGACTGTTACACCAGCTCTGTAAGGAGGAATGGGCCAAAATTCACCCAACTTATTGTGGAAGGCTACCTGACACATTTGACCCAAGTTAAACAATTTAATGGCAATCCACTCAATTAGTATTTGGTAGCATGTAAACTTCTGACCAACTGGGAATGTGATGAAATAAATATTTTTCTCAAATTATTCTGATATTTCACATTCTTAGGATCACCACGTTATTTTAAGACAATTCATTTTTACTAGGATTAAATGTAAGGAATTGTGAAACTGAGTATAAATGTATTTGGCCGACTTCAACTGGGTTTGCATTAGGCCTGAGGACTTCAACTGGGTTTGCATTAGGCCTGAGGACATGTTTCAGTCCCATATTAATCTGGGTTTGCATTAGGCCCGAGGACATGTTTCAGTCCCATATTAATCTGGGTTTGCATTAGGCCCGAGGACATGTTTCAGTCCCATATTAATCTGGGTTTGCATTAGGCCTGAGGACATGTTTCAGTCCCATATTAATCTGGGTTAGCATTAGGCCTGAGGACATGTTTCAGTCCCATATTAATCTGGGTTTGCATTAGGCCTGAGGACATGTTTCAGTACAGTCCCATATTAATCTGTGTTTGCATTAGGCCCGAGGACATGTTTCAGTCCCATATTAATCTGGGTTTGCATTAGGCCCGAGGACAGGTTTCAGTCCCATATTAATCTGGGTTTGCATTAGGCCCGAGGACATGTTTTAGTCCCATATTAATCTGGGTTTGCATTAGGTCTGAGGACAGGTTTCAGTTCCATATTAATCTGGGTTTGCATTAGTTCTGAGGACATGTTTCAGTCCCATATTAATCTGGGTTTGCATTAGGCCTTAGGACATGTTTCAGTACAGTCCCATATTAATCTGGGTTTGCATTAGGCCTGAGGACATGTTTCAGTCCCATATTAATCTGGGTTTGCATTAGGCCCGAGGACAGGTTTCAGTCCCATATTAATCTGGGTTTGCATTAGGCCCGAGGACATGTTTTAGTCCCATATTAATCTGGGTTTGCATTAGGTCTGAGGACAGGTTTCAGTCCCATATTAATCTGGGTTTGCATTAGTTCTGAGGACAGGTTTCAGTCCCATATTAATCTGGGTTTGCATTAGGCCCGAGGACATGTTTTAGTCCCATATTAATCTGGGTTTGCATTAGGTCTGAGGACAGGTTTCAGTCCCATATTAATCTGGGTTTGCATTAGTTCTGAGGACAGGTTTCAGTCCCATATTAATCTGGGTTTGCATTAGTTCTGAGGACATGTTTCAGTCCCATATTAATCTGGGTTTGCATTAGTTCTGAGGACATGTTTCAGTCCCATATTAATCTGGGTTTGCATTAGGCCTTAGGACATGTTTCAGTACAGTCCCATATTAATCTGGGTTTGCATTAGGCCTGAGGACATGTTTCAGTCCCATATTAATCTGGGTTTGCATTAGGCCTGAGGACATTTTTCAGTCCCATATTAATCTGGGTTTGCATTAGGCCCGAGGACATGTTTCAGTCCCATATTAATCTGGGTTTGCATTAGTTCTGAGGACAGGTTTCAGTCCCATATTAATCTGGGTTTGCATTAGGCCCGAGGACATGTTTCAGTCCCATATTAATCTGGGTTTGCATTAGGCCTGAGGACATGTTTCAGTACAGTCCCATATTAATCTGTGTTTGCATTAGGCCCGAGGACATGTTTCAGTCCCATATTAATCTGGGTTTGCATTAGGCCTGAGGACATGTTTCAGTACAGCCCCATATTAATCTGTGTTTGCATTAGGCCTGAGGACATGTTTCAGTCCCATATTAATCTGTGTTTGCATTAGGCCTGAGGACATGTTTCAGTACAGTCCCATATTAATCTGTGTTTACCCCTGGTCTCATTAATTTATGAAACTGCTGGTAGGGGAGGACTGGGCTACGACTATTACCTCTGACCCTTAGTTGTTGGATAGAAGACAATGGTGCAAGTGTCACTTAATCATTTAGTCACTGTTCTACAATGTGCCAGTACTGCCCTAACTGGTTCTCACTCTGGGGTAACTGGGAAGGAGAACTCACTCTGGGGTGACTGGGAAGGGGACGAACTAATTCTACCTCCATTGATTCTGGAAGATGTTGTCTTTGTGACGACAGCAGAACAAACCTTCTCAGTTCCCACAGTTAAAGCAGGGTCGTTCCCACAGTTAAAGCAGGGTCGTTCCCACAGTTAAAGCAGGGTCGTTCCCACAGTTAAAGCAGGGTCGTTCCCACAGTTAAAGCAGGGTCGTTCCCACAGTTAAAGCAGGGTCGTTCCCACAGTTAAAGCAGGGTCGTTCCCACAGTTAAAGCAGGGTCGTTCCCACAGTTAAAGCAGGGTCGTTCCCACAGTTAAAGCAGGGTCGTTCCCACAGTTAAAGCAGGGTCAATCTCACAGTTAAAGCAGGGTCGTTCCCACAGTTAAAGCAGGGTCGTATTCATTAGTGCACTCCATAGCTAAAAACACAAATGAATGTTTCTCAATGGACAAGCCTCTACCGCTCCCTGATTTGGTCAGTTTCCTTCCGTTTGGTGTGTAATGAATACAATCCAGATATCTGGCTAAATATCACCAGGCACAGTGTTTAGTGTGTGGTTTGAACTCCTTCAACTTCTATATGACTGATGTAGGAGATGGTGCCAGAATGTTATTGCAGAAGTGTCTTCTAAAATGGAACACTTGTGCCGTTCTAGAATGGAAAGCCGTGTTGCTCAGTGTTCCTTAGTTGAGCATACCACTCGTCATGTACAGTGGGGCAAAAAGTATTTAGCCAGCCACCAATTGTGCAAGTACTCCCATTTAAAAACATGAGAGGCCTGTTATTTTCATCATAGGTACACTTCAACTATGACAGACAAAATGAGAAGAAAAGAAATCCAGAAAATCACATTGTAGGATTTTTAATGAATTTATTTGCAAATTATGGTGGAAAATAAGTATTTGGTCACCTACAGACAAGCAAGATTTCTGGCTCTCACAGACCTGTAACTTCTTCTTTCAGAGGCTCCTCTGTCCTCCACTCGTTACCTGTATTAATAGCACCTGTTTGAACTTGTTATCAGTATAAAAGACACCTGTCCACAACCTCAAACAGTCACACTCCAAACTCCACTATGTCCAAGACCAAAGAGCTGTCAAAGGACACCAGAAACAAAATGTGTAGACCTGCACCAGGCTGGGAAGACTGAATCTGCAATAGGTAAGCAGCTTGGTTTGAAGAAATCAACTGCGGGAGCAATTATTTTCAGGCAGCCAATGTTGCCTCACTGCAATAACTGAACGCTTGGCTCGCCAGGAACGTTTTGTGTTGAGTTGGTTTACAAACAAAGGGTATTCAGTCTGAGGTATAAGGTGTCACCTGACCTTTGTGGACAGGTGCAATTACTATTAGGTGTCCCAAATGGAACCCTAGGATTCCCTATAGTGCACTACTGTTGACCAGAGGGGTATACTACAAAGCAGGATCAATGAGTTAACCTGCTAACTTTGAGAAACAACAGATTTATTTTTTCTGTTTTACTTAACGTTAAGAAAGCTAAACCTAGATGTGTGGATGAGGCCCTTAGACCGTCTCTAATCAGATTCCATTTGGGATGATATTCAGGCCAGTTAGCTGGTTTAACTCCTTGATCTTGATTGGAAGCATACTCCTCTGGGCCAATGGGTAATCAGATACCATTTGGGATGAAGTCGGACACAGTGAATGACCAGACAATAGCAAGGATCTGCTCACAACCTGTTCTTTGTCCGAGACTGGTGTTTTCTGCCTGTCCAGTCTTGGCAAGGGGACCGGCTCTTTATCTCAAGAATAAAACAAAAGCTTTGTGAGGTTGTTTTTTTTGTCTTGAGTTGCTTAGCAACAATCTGATAGGAAAAGCACAAGGGGGAACTGATACCTGCCCTGCCTTCTATTATCTGTAATGTGGTCTATTTACACGTCCCAGAAATCTAACTCCTTTATCAGAGGGATGGAACTGTTCATTGCATTTCCCCAAATTGTCTTACCACTCCACGTATTTGACCAGATGACTGGACCTACTGTAGGTTATAGTGTAATATATTAACCAGAGATGACTGTACCTACTGTAGGTTATAGTGTAATATAATAACCAGAGATGACTGTACCTACTGTAGGTTATAGTGTAATATAGTAACCAGAGATGACTGTACCTACTGTAGGTTATAGTGTAATATATTAAACAGAGATGACTGTACCTACTGTAGGTTATAGTGTAATATATTAACCAGAGATGACTGTACCTACTGTAGGTTATAGTGTAATATAGTAAGCAGAGATGACTGTACCTACTGTAGGTTATAGTGTAATATATTAACCAGAGATGACTGTACCTACTGTAGGTTATAGTGTAATATAGTAACCAGAGATGACTGTTGGTTATAGTGTAATATATTAACCAGA
>NC_092179.1:31726022-31755811 GCF_045791955.1 Oncorhynchus clarkii lewisi | reverse complement strand
ACGGGACGCTAGGCTAGCCAACGGGACGCTAGGCTAGCTAAACCTGGCTAGCCAACGGGACGCTAGGCTAGTAAACCTAGGCTAGCTAAACTTGGCTAGCCAACGGGACGCTAGGCTAGCTAAACCTGGCTAGCTAAACCTGGCTAGCCAACGGGACGCTAGGCTAGCTCAACCTGGCTAGCTAGGCCTACTACCTACAATCTGCAGAGCATGCGCCAGGCCTCCATCAGACCTCCTCCTCAGGGACCCTTTACTTTACATAATATACTTTTGGTATAAATACTCATCTATATTTTTTTTTATACAATTCTGGTATTTTAAGAGCTCAAGATAATAAAAAAATAGCTTTTGCCTCCAAATTCTGAATCTGGCTAACGATGGAGAGAGAAAAAAAACAAGAGGAAGAAAAGAAAGAGGATGTGTCACATTTGACAGTGGACTCATACAGCTACCCCAGTATCTGGTAGTTTGTAACAGAAACATTTGGCTACTTTGTGGCCAAATGAACACAACCCAGATTCAGCCCATCCACCTCTGTTGCAAGAAAGTTAAAAAAAAAAAAAGAAGTTTTGCTACGGTGTGCCCTAATGAACACGACCCAGATTCAGCCTATCCACCTCTCTTTTTAACCATGTCACACACCTAGGAAAGACCCTGAGACAAGGATGTCTCTCCTTCTCTGCTCTCTATCTTCAGCATGTCACATGGAGGAATGGCCACAGGCAGGTTCATTACAGCGAGTTTGTGTTTTGTTGAGAGAGAGAGAGAGAGAGAGAGAGAGAGAGAGAGAACTAACTCACAGACAGACAGCCTAAAGCAGAAAACTAACTCACAGAGAGCAAGGTTTTTGACAGACCACGAGCAGCAGAGTTTTCAGGAATGGCAAAGAAGGTTGATTACATTTTTAGATTTCCATGAGCAATTCGCTTTATAAGTAATGACATCTCGCTCCTTAATTCATCCACACAAGGACAAAGGAGGGGCCATGCCAAGACTTTGTGGTTGTTTCACGAGGTTGCTACACTGAACCAGCATTGAAGTCCCTAATTTTCCTAGTTCTAAGTGCTGGAGAGCTCTGAGGTAAAGGTAGATATGACCTGTGACCAGCAAGGGAGGAGAGGAGGAGAGGGAGAGAGGATGAAGAGAGGGAGAGAGGATGAGGAGAGGGAGAGAGGATGAAGAGGGAGAGAGGATGAAGAGAGGGAGAGAAGATGAGGAGAGAGAGAGAGGATGAGGCGAGGGAGAGAGGATGAAGAGAGGGAGAGAGGATGAGGAGAGAGAGAGGATGAAGAAAGGGAGAGAGGATGAGGAGAGAGAGAGAGGATGAAGAGAGGGAGAGAGGATGAAGAGAGGGAGAGAGGATGAAGAGAGGGAGAGAGGATGAAGAGAGGGAGAGAGGATGAAGAGAGGGAGAGAGGATGAGGAGAGAGAGAGAGGATGAAGAGAGGGAGAGAGGATGAAGAGAGGGAGAGAGGATGAAGAGAGGGAGAGAGGATGAAGAGAGGAAAAAGAGCTGGACGGTGGACCAGACATGAGATCATTCTCCTGGAGAGAAGAAGAAAGACTGGATGAGGAAAAGAGAGGTCGACAACCCGGAGCTGAGCTCTGAAGATACCTCAGGAATCGCCTCAGAGGGATTTTAAACCTTGCTAATCTCAGATCCAAGTATTTGTCTGGAGAGGCCGCTGATGTTTGGCATTAGTAGTCGGTTGCGCCTACCCAAAAGCAAGAGGAAGTAAGTAGAAGAAGACAACAGAACGAGGAACGGAGGAAAGGGGTGAACTAGAACGCGGGCCGCTCTGACCTGACCCTCGTCCCCGTGATATTTCATTTCACGAGCGATCCAGCTCCTTGGAAAGGGTTCAGTCCTGGAAGGCGGTGACTTGGCCACTTGATACCTCTATCCAGGTTAACACCCTGCTGCTGCTATGCTGCCGCTATGCCTGGCCAAAGAACAAAGAGGCAGAACACAAGACGTCTCTGTCCTGCCCCAGCGCAGTGGGGGAGCAATGCACATCATTACCACAGGTTTTCATTCTGACCTCTAAAAGACATTAATAAGAATCTTCCTCTCTCCCTCTCCCTCACTTTCTCTTCCCTCCTCTCCTCTCCTCTCTCTTTCTCTCCTCTCCCTCTCTTTCTCTCTTCTCCTCTCTCTCCCCTCCTCTCCTCTCCCTCGCTTTCTCTCCCGTCCTCTCTCCTCTCTCCCCTCATCTCCTATCCTCTCTCTTTCTCTCCTCTCCCTCTCCTCCTCTCCCTCTCCTCTCCTCTCTCTCCCCTCATCTCCTCTCCCTCTCTTTCTCTCCTCTCGCTCTTCCTCTCTTTCTCTCCTCTCTCTTTCTCTCCTCTCGCTCTCCCTCTCTCTCTCCTCTCTCTTTCTCTCCTCTCCCTCTCCTCTCCTCTCAACTCCTCTCCCCTCTCTTTCTCTCCTCTCCTCTCAACTCCTCTCCCCTCTCTTTCTCTCCTCTCCTCTCCTCTCCTCTCTTCTCCTCTCCTCTCCTCTCTCTCCCCTCTCTCTCCCCTCTCTCTCCCCTCCTCCCCCAGGTACGTGCTCTAGTCACTAGGTAATGGAGGAAAATCATGCATGCTGGTGATTGACGTAGTTAAATGATAAACACAACTAAAGATGTAATATACTGTGTTGTCATCACTCTAAACGGTACAGGTGCATCGATAAAACAGTCTAAAAGCAACAACTCACTAAATAGGGGGAAAACTTTAACAACTAAATAGTCAAATACGGGTCAAATACACACCGAATACACACCAAACCTTACTTTAAAACAAACTGGCATATTCTAAACAAGGAAAACAGATTGTCACAGTATAATGTACACAAATGAACAGACACGTAAGTGCAACCTCACACACACACACAGGCACGCACGCACGCACACACACACACACACACACACACGCACGCACGCACGCACGCACGCACACACACACACACACACACACACACACACAGTGTGGCATATGTGACCAAATGTAATTGGTGCCGTTGTTGTTGAAGGAGAATGTTGTGACATGGCAGTCTTAGCTGGTGTAATCTCACAAGGTCACCACACTTTTAACACCAAGTATCGATAGATGACAAGACCCAACACACACAAACACACGCACGCACACACACACACACACACACACACACACACACACACACACACACACACACACACACACACACACACACACACACACACACACACACACACACACACACACACACACACACACCTTACGAATAGTTCTCACAAAACTCCGCTTGTAATTATATAACTGTCAGAGAGGATGTTTAAACTCAAATGATGTGTTTTATCTTAGGGATCTAACGGAAATAAAAACTGAAAGCATAGAGATGCAGTGTGGAATTTCCTCTTCCTCCTCCTCCTCCTCCTCCTCCTCGTCCTGGTCGTCCGGGCCTACATATTATAGAGTCAAGTACCTTCATTAAAAGAGAGCATGGCCACTGTGTTGGTGTACATATGATGATCGAAAACTGTTCATGACTGTGTTCATAACATAATCAGTTGTGCTTCTGTCCGGCATCAAGCTGCCAGGCTGGGGTTTACACATAGCTGGTACTGTACAGACAGACAGAGAGACATGAACACCAGGACAATGGGAGTCTATCTAGCTCTATATTAGAGTTCTGATTCAGATAGAGAGACATGAACACCAGGACAATGGGAGTCTATCTAGCTCTATATCAGAGTTCTGATTCAGACAGATACAGAGACATGAAAACCAGGACAATGGGAGTCTATCTAGCTCTATATCAGAGTTCTGATTCAGACAGATACAGAGACATGAAAACCAGGACAATGGGAGTCTATCTAGCTCTATATCAGAGTTCTGATTCAGACAGATACAGAGACATGAATACCAGGACAATGGGAGTCTATCTAGCTCTATATCAGAGTTCTGATTCAGACAGATACAGAGACATGAATACCAGGACAATGGGAGTCTATCTAGCTCTATATCAGAGTTCTGATTCAGATAGAGAGACACGAATACCAGGACAATGGGAGTCTATCTAGCTCTATATCAGAGTTCTGATTCAGACAGATAGAGAGGCATGAATACCAGGACAATGGGAGTCTATCTAGCTCTATATCAGAGTTCTGATTCAGACAGACAGAGAGACATGAATACCAGGACAATGGGAGTCTATCTAGCTCTATATCAGAGTTCTGATTCAGACAGATAGAGAGACATGAATACCAGGACAATGGGAGTCTATCTAGCTCTATATCAGAGTTCTGATTCAGACAGATAGAGACATGAATACCAGGACAATGGGAGTCTATCTAGCTCTATATCAGAGTTCTGATTCAGACAGATAGAGAGACATGAATACCAGGACAATGGGAGTCTATCTAGCTCTATATCAGAGTTCTGATTCAGACAGACAGAGAGACATGAATACCAGGACAATGGGAGTCTATCTAGCTCTATATTAGAGTTCTGATTCAGACAGATACAGAGACATGAAAACCAGGACAATGGGAGTCTATCTAGCTCTATATCAGAGTTCTGATTCAGACAGACAGAGAGACATGAATACCAGGACAATGGGAGTCTATCTAGCTCTATATCAGAGTTCTGATTCAGATAGAGAGACATGAATACCAGGACAATGGGAGTCTATCTAGCTCTATATTAGAGTTCTGATTCAGACAGAGAGACATGAATACCAGGACAATTTTGTGTCCTGTTCCTGTCCATGTAGCAGTGGCCTTGTTTCTTCATCCTTCCTCTCTGGCTACATGTACTGCTCTAACACAGTCTGTGTCTGTGTGTAGGAGGTTGATCTAGGGCATGGGGTACTGGGGGTAGAACCCAGAGCCCTGCAGCCCTGGGAGTAAAAACAGTGAAGCCTGAGCGCTAGTCTGCCTAGCGACAGGGGATGAAGGCAACCGGAGGGTGGTGTGCCTCGGCACTGGGTTGCTGCCCCACCCCCCTAGACTCCTCCTCCTCCTCTGACACCCCGAAGGTGACCAGGGCCTGCGTGGAGTCACATGACTGTTTCTCGGCGTCCTCCGAGTTGAGCGAGACGAGGCTGAGTCGGCGGGGTCTGCTGAGGTGCAGGGCGCCGCGAGTCCTTCTGTGGAGCAGGCCCAGGTCCTCTCTGAAGTGAGGGTTGAAGAGGACGTAGAGTAGAGGGTTGAGGCAGGCTGGGAGAGGAACCACCACCAGAAGCACTGACTTCACCACCTCAGGCCCTACTGAGGGCAGTTTCAGCAGGGAGGAGAAGGAGAGGAAGGCTACAGGGAAGTAGAGGAGACAGTTGGTGAACAGCAGCCAGGCCACGTGACGGATCATGGAACAGTCCCACAGGTTGTCCGGCTCTCCTTTCTCCAGGCTGCAGTAGAGGCGGGCGTATGTGACGGTCATGATGAGATAACATAGGGAGTTGACCAGGACTAGAGCCACCATGAAGCCCAGAGAGGAGGGCTCTTCGTAGGGCATGGGGAGACAGATGGAGGAGACTCCGTAGTCCCCCAGCAGGGGGAGCAGGGTGATAGCCAGGCCCAGAAGGAAACACAAGGCGGCCACCAGCCTCAGCGTGCCCGTCGAAGTCTTCCCCTCGGCGGCCTTGCCTCTCCGTATCGACAGCCCCCTCTCCAGAGCGGCCACAGTCAGTAAGAAGATACTGGTTTCAGAAGCGAAGATGGAGACGAAGCCGGTCAGCTTGCAGCCCGTGCTGCTCTCCCAACGCGCCCCGTAGCGGCCGAAGCTGCCGAAGGTCAAGGAATCGACGGTGGCCAGCGTGGCAGACCACAGCCCCATCAGACTGTTTACCAGAGCCAGCAGGCCAATCAGCAGCTTCACAGCGGACAGGAAGGACGGGGAGAGAAAGATGGAGACCATCACCAGTGTGTTGCAGACCAGGGAGAGAGTAGCAATGACCCACACACCAACACGGATCAACCAGCTGCCAAACAGGTGGTGGCAAGGACGGAACGGACCTGGGGAGGGACAGATCAATCAACCAGTCAATCAATCTACCAGTCACTCAATCAACCAGTCAATCAATCAACCAGTCAATCAATCTACCAGTCAATCAATCTACCAGTCAATCAATCAACCAGTCAATCAATCAACCAGTCAATCAATAAACCAGTCAATCAGTCAACCAGTCAATCAATCAACCAGTCAATCAATCAACCAGTCAATCAATCAACCAGTCAATCAATCAACCAGTCAATCAGTCAATCAATAAACCAGTCAATCAGTCAATCAATAAAACAGTCAATCAGTCAATCAATCAACCAGTCAATCAATCAACCAGTCAATCAATAAACCAGTCAACCAGTCAATCAATCAACCAGTCAATCAATCAACCAGTCAATCAATAAACCAGTCAATCAGTCAATCAATCAACCAGTCAATCAATCAACCAGTAAATCAATCAACCAGTCAATCAATCAACCAATCAATAAACCAGTCAATCAGTCAATCAATCAACCAGTCAATCAATCAACCAGTCAATCAATCAACCAGTCAATCAATAAATCATTCAATCAGTCAATCAATCAACAAGTCAATCATTCAACCAGTCAATCAATAAATCATTCAACCAGTCAATCCATAAATCATTCAACCAGTCAATCAATAAATCATTCAACCAGTCAATCAATAAATCATTCAACCAGTCAATCAATAAATCATTAAACCAGTCAATCAATCAACCAGTCAATCAATAAATCATTCAACCAGTCAATCCATAAATCATTCAACCAGTCAATCAATAAATCATTCAACCAGTCAATCCATAAATCATTCAACCAGTCAATCAATAAATCATTCAACCAGTCAATCAATAAATCATTCAACCAGTCAATCAATAAATCATTAAACCAGTCAATCAATCAACCAGTCAATCAATCAACCAGTCAATCAATCAACCAGTCAATCAGTCAATCAATCAACCAGTCAATCAATCAACCAGTCAATCAGTCAATCAATCAACCAGTCAATCAATCAACCAGTCAATCATTCAACCAGTCAATCAATAAACCAGTCAATCAGTCAATCAATCAACCAGTCAATCAATCAACCAGTCAATCAGTCAATCAATCAACCAGTCAATCAATCAACCAGTCAATCAATCAACCAGTCAATCAATAAACCAGTCAATCAGTCAATCAATCAACCAGTCAATCAATCAACCAGTCAATCATTCAACCAGTCAATCAATCAATCAGTCAATCAATAAATTATTCAACCAGTCAATCAATAAATCAATCAACCAGTCAATCAATAAATAATTCAACCAGTCAATCAATAAACCAGTCAATCAATCAACCAGTCAATCAGTCAATCAATCAACCAGTCAATCAATCAACCAGTCAATCAGTCAATCAATAAACCAGTCAATCAGTCAATCAATAAACCAGTCAATCAATAAATCATTCAACCAGTCAATCAATAAATCATTCAACCAGTCAATCAATAAATCATTAAACCAGTCAATCAATCAACCAGTCAATCAATCAACCAGTCAATCAATAAACCAGTCAATCAGTCAATCAATCAACCAGTCAATCAATCAACCAGTCAATCATTCAACCAGTCAATCAATAAATCATTCAACCAGTCAATCAATAAATCAATCAACCAGTCAATCAATAAATCATTCAACCAGTCAATCAATAAATCATTCAACCAGTCAATCAATAAATCAATCAACCAGTCAATCAATAAATCATTCAACCAGTCAATCAATAAATCATTCAACCAGTCAATCAATAAATTATTCAACCAGTCAATCAATAAACCAGTCAATCAATCAACCAGTCAATCAGTCAATCAATCAACCAGTCAATCAATCAACCAGTCAATCAGTCAATCAATAAACCAGTCAATCAGTCAATCAATAAACCAGTCAATCAGTCAATCAATCAACCAGTCAATCAGTCAATCAATTAACCAGTCAATCAATAAACCAGTCAATCAGTCAATCAATCAACCAGTCAATCAATCAACCAGTCAATCAATCAACCAGTCAATCAATCAACCAGTCAATCAATAAACCAGTCAATCAGTCAATCAATCAACCAGTCAATCAATCAACCAGTCAATCAATAAATCATTCAACCAGTCAATCAATAAATCATTCAATCAATCAATGTATGAACCATGTTAGGGGGAAGGGTGGTAGTGGGGGGGTGGGTGGGGGGGTGTTGCCTTACCAGGTGAAGGGGAACACTGGACAGTGTGGTGGGATTTGGGCTCATCATCAAAGTCCAACAGAAAGTCCTCGTGGTCTTAAATCAAATGAAAGATTATATCCAGGTTATCAAGACGTTTCATAGGAACTGAAAATGAGTCACTGTTTCTGTCAGGGGGCATATTAGCGACACACCATGTATCCTTACAACACGGATCTGAAGTGGTATCCCCATTCCCTTTTAATGGGGCAGTGTACTATCTGGGATTGTTTGAGAACACACCTTGGTTAGACAAGATGCCCTCCCTCCTCCCGAAGTCGTCCTTCCCGTTGTGGTTATTGTCTCTGTCCCAGGGAGAGGAGTGTTTCTCACAGGAGACGAAGGCACAACACTGGAAGGCATAGGGCAGCTCCATCACCCTACAGAGAGAGAGAGACATACCAGACATATAACATAACAATTAGGATCTGGCTAAAAATACCCTTTATGGTTGTGAGGTCTGGGGTCCGCTCAACAAACAAGATTTCACAAAGTGGGACAAACACCAAATTGAGACTCTGCATGCAGAATTCTGCAAAAATATCCTCAGTGTACAACGTAGAACACCAAATAATGCATGCAGAGCAGAATTAGGCCGATACCCACTAATTATCAAAATCCAGAAAAGAGCCGTTAAATTCTACAACCACCTAAAAGGAAGTGATTCCCAAACCTTCCATAACAAAGCCATCACCTACAGAGAAGAAGAGTCCCCTTAGCAAGCTGGTCCTGGGGCTCTGTTCACAAACACAAACACACCCTACAGAGCCCCAGGACATCAGCACAATTAGACCCAACCAAATCACGAGAAAACAAAAAGACAATTACTTGACACATTGGAAAGAATTAACAAAAAACAGAGCAAACTAGAATGCTATTTGGCCCTAAACAGAGAGTACACAGTGGCAGAATACCTGACCACTGTGACTGACCCAAACTTAAGGAAAGCTTTGACTATGTACAGACTCAGTGAGCATAGCCTTGCTATTGAGAAAGGCCGCCGTAGGCAGACATGGCTCTCAAGAGAAGACAGGCTATGTGCACACTGCCCACAAAATGAGGTGGAAACTGAGCTGCACTTCCTAACCTCCTGCCCATTGTATGACCATATTAGAGAGACATATTTCCCTCAGATACCACAGATCCACAAAGTATTCGAAAACAAACCCAATTTTGATAAACTCCCATATCTACTGGGTGAAATTCCACAGTGTGCCATCACAGCAGCAAGTTTTGTGACCTGTTGCCACAAGAAAAGGGCAACCAGTGAAGAACACACACCATTGTAAATACAACCCATATTTATGTTTATTTATTTTCCCTTGTGTACTTTAACCATTTGTACATTGTTACAACACTGTATATATACGTAATATGACATTTGTAATGTCTTTATTGTTTTGAAACTTCTGTATGTGTAATGTTTACTGTTAATTTTATTGTTTATTTCACTTTTGTATATTATCCTCTTCACTTGCTTTGGCAACGTTAACACATGTTTCCCATGACAATAAAGCCCCCTTGAATTGAAATTGAATTAAGTTAGAGAGAGAGAGAGAGAAACAGTTGAAGTCAGAAGTTTACACACACTTAGGTTGGAGTCATTAAAACTCACTGTTAACACATGTTTCCCATGCCAATAGAGCCCCTTGAATTGAGAGAGAGAGAGAGTCATCCTACAAGAAACATGGTATAAAGGAGACGGACCCAATGGTTGTCCTCTAGGTTACAGAGAGCTGGTGGTCACAGCCACCAAACTACCAGGTGTGAAATGAGGAAGAGACAGGGGGAATGCTAATTTGGTATAGAGCAGACCTAACTCACTCTATTAAATTGGTCAAAACAGGAACATTTTACATCTGTTTTGAAATTCAAAAGGAAATGATCTCAACAGAGAAAAATGTCCTCATGTGTGCTACCTATATCCCCCCAATAGAATCCCCATACTTTAACGATGACAGCTTCTTCATCCTAGAGGGGGAGATCAACAATTTCCAGGCTCAGGGACATGTACTAGTCTGTGGCGACCTAAATGCCAGAACCGGACAAGAACCTGGCACCCTCAGCACACAGGGGGACAAACACCTGCCTGTAGGTGACAGCATTCCCTCCCTCACATGCCCCCCCAGAAACAACTACATAACCAACATAACCAACAAAAACGGGTCACAACTCCTGCAGCTCTGTCGCACGCTGGGTATGTACACAGTCAATGGTAGCCTTCGAGGGGACTCCTACGGTAGGTACACCTACAGCTCTGTCAAACACTGGGTCTGTACATAGTCAATGGTAGCCTTCGAGGGGACTCCTACGGTAGGTACACCTATACCTTGTCTTTTGGCAGTAGTACTGTAGACTACTTTATCACTGACCTCAACCCAGAGTCTCTCAGAGCGTTCACAGTCAGCCCACTGACACCCCTATCAGACCACAGCAAAATCACAGTCTACTTGAACCTAGCAATGCTCAATCATGAGGCATCAAAGCCAAAGGAACTGAATAATATTAAGAAATGCTATAGATGGAAGGAAAGTAGTGTGGAAATCTACCCCAAAAACTAGGGAACAACAAATTCAATCCTTTCTAGACAATTTCCTTGACTTAATGTTCCACTGTAATAGTGAGGGTGTAAACGTGGCAGTAGAAAACCTAAACACTATATTTGACCTCAGCTTCCCTATCAAATCTAAACACTTCAAGCAGACAACCCCTTGAACATTAACAACAATGGTTTGATGAAGAATGCAAAAACCTAAGAAAGAAATGGAGAAACCTGTCCAACCAAAAACATAGAGACCCAGAAAACCTGAGTCTACGCCTTCACTATGGTGAATCACTAAAACAATACAGAAATACACTACGGAAAAAGAAGGAACAGCACGTCAGAAATCATCTCGATGTAATTCATAGAATCTAATTTGGCATGAGGGCCTGCTATACAAATGTATGGAAAGTGGTGTTGGGGGAAAAACATACAACATTATAAAATCCATGTACACAAACAACAAGTGTGTGGTTAAAATTGGCAAAAGACACACAAATTTCTTTCCACGGGGCCGTGGGGTGAGACAGGGATGCAGCTTAAGCCCCAGCTCCTCAACAATTGGCGAGGGCACTAGAACAATCTGCAGCACCCGGCCTCACCCTACTAGAATCTGAATTCAAATGTCTATTGTTTGCTGATGATCTGGTGCTTCTGTCACCAACCAAGGAGGGCCTACAGCAGCACTTAGATATTCTGCACAGATTCTGCCAGACCTGGGCCCTGAAGTAAATCTCAGTAAGACCAAAATAATGGTGTTCCAAAAAAGGTCCAGTTGCCAGGACCAAGAATATAAATTCCATCTAGACACCGTTGCCCTGGAGCACACAAAAAACTATACATACCTTGGCCTAAACATCAGCGCCACAGGTAACTTCCACAAAGCTGTGAACGATCTGAGAGACAAGGCAAGAAGGGCCTTCTCTGCCATCAAACGGAACATACAATTTGACATACCAATTAGGATCTGGCTAAAAATACTTGAATCAGTCATAGAGCCCATTGCCCTTTATGGTTGTGAAGTCTGGGGTCCGCTCACCAACCAATAATTCACAAAATGGGACAAACACCAAATTGAGAGTCTGCACGCAGAATTCTGCAAAAATATCCTCCGTGTACAACGTAGAACATCAAATAATGCATGCAGAGCAGAATTAGGCCGATAACCACTAATTATCAAAATCCAGAAAAGAGACGTTAAATTCTACAACCGCCTAAAAGGAAACGATTCCCAAACCTTCCATAACAAAGCCATTGAAAAGAATTAACAAAAAAACAGAGCAAACTAGAATGCTATTTGGCCCTACACAGAGAGTACACAGCGGCAGAATACCTGACCACTGTGACTGACCCAAACTTATGTACAGACTCAGTAAGCAGAGCCTTGCTATTGAGAAAGGCCGCCGTAGGCAGACATGGCTCTCAAGAGAAGACAGCCTTATGTGCACACTGCCCACAAAATGAGGTGGAAACTGAGATGCACTTCTTAACCTACTACCTAATGTATGACCATATTAGAGACAAATATTTCCCTCAGATTACACAGACCCACAAAGAACTCGAAAACAAACCCAATTTTCATAAACTCCCATATCTACTGGGTGAAATACCACAGTGTGCATCACAGCAGCAAGATTTGTGACCTGTTGCCACGAGAAAAGGGCAACCAGTGAAGAACAAACACCATTGTAAATACAACCTATATTAAATTTATTTATTTTCCCTTTTGTACTTAAATTATTTTCACATCATTACAACACTGTAATAAAGCCATAATATGACATTTTCAAAGTATTTGTTCTTTCTGAACTTGTGAGTGTAATGTTTACTGTTCATTTTTAATAGTTTATTTCACTTTTGTTTATTGTCTACTTCACTTGCCTTGGCAATGTCAACATATGTTTACCATGCCAATAAAGCCCCTTGAATTGAAACTGAAAGAAAAAGAGAGAGAACAGGAGAGAGATCGTTGAAGGAGAGGAAAGGAGAGAGAAAAGGAGAGAGAGAGAGAGAGAGAGAGAGAAAAGGAGAGAGAGAGAGAGAGAACAGGAGAGAGAGAGAGAGAGAGAGAGAGAGAGAGAGAGAGAAAAGGAGAGAGAGAGAGAGAGAAAAGGAGAGAGAGAGAGAGAGAGAAAAGGAGAGAGAGAGAGGGAGAGAGAGAGAGAAAAGGAGAGAGAGAGAACAGGAGAGAGATCGTTGAAGGAGAGGAAAGGAGAGAGAAAAGGAGAGAGAGAGAGAGAACAGGAGAGAGATCGTTGAAGGAGGGGAAAGGAGAGAGAAAAGGAGAGAGAGAGAGAGAGAGAGAGAAAAGAGAGAGAGAGAGAGAGAACAGGAGAGAGATCGTTGAAGGAGAGGAAAGGAGAGAGAAAAGGAGAGAGAGAGAGAGAACAGGAGAGAGATCGTTGAAGGATAGGAAAGGAGAGAGAAAAGGAGAGAGAGAGAGAGAACAGGAGAGAGATCGTTGAAGGAGAGGAAAGGAGAGAGAAAAGGAGAGAGAGAGAGAGAACAGGAGAGAGATCGTTGAAGGAGAGGAAAGGAGAGAGAAAAGGAGAGAGAGAGAGAGAGAGAGAAAAGGAGAGAGAGAGAGAGAGAACAGGAGAGAGATCGTTGAAGGAGAGGAAAGGATAGAGAAAAGGAGAGAGAGAGAGAGAACAGGAGAGAGATCGTTGAAGGAGGGGAAAGGAGAGAGAAAAGGAGAGAGAGAGAGAGAGAGAGAGAAAAGGAGAGAGAGAGAGAGAGAACAGGAGAGAGATCGTTGAAGGAGAGGAAAGGAGAGAGAAAAGGAGAGAGAGAGAGAGAACAGGAGAGAGATCGTTGAAGGAGAGGAAAGGAGAGAGAAAAGGAGAGAGAGAGAGAGAACAGGAGAGAGATCGTTGAAGGAGAGGAAAGGAGAGAGAAAAGGAGAGAGAGAGAGAGAACAGGAGAGAGATCGTTGAAGGAGGGGAAAGGAGAGAGAAAAGGAGAGAGAGAGAGAGAGAGAGAGAGAAAAGGAGAGAGAACAGGAGAGAGATCGTTGAAGGAGAGGAAAGGAGAGAGAAAAGGAGAGAGAGAGAGAGAGAGAGAGAAAAGGAGAGAGAGAGAGAGAGAGAACAGGAGAGAGATCGTTGAAGGAGAGGAAAGGAGAGAGAAAAGGAGAGAGAGAGAGAGAACAGGAGAGAGATCGTTGAAGGAGGGGAAAGGAGAGAGAAAAGGAGAGAGAGAGAGAGAACAGGAGAGAGATCGTTGAAGGAGGGGAAAGGAGAGAGAAAAGGAGAGAGAGAGAGAGAACAGGAGAGAGATCGTTGAAGGAGGGGAAAGGAGAGAGAAAAGGAGAGAGAGAGAGAGAGAACAGGAGAGAGATCGTGCAAGGAGAGGAAAGGAGAGAGAAAAGGAGAGAGAGAGAGAACAGGAGAGAGACCGTGCAAGGAGAGGAAAGGAGAGAGAAAAGGACAGGAAAGGAGAGAGAAAAGGAGAGAGAGAGAGAGAGAGAAAAGGAGAGAGAGAGAGAGAGAGAGAGAACAGGAGAGAGATCGTTGAAGGAGAGGAAAGGAGAGAGAAAAGGAGAGAGAGAGAGAACAGGAGAGAGATCGTTGAAGGAGAGGAAAGGAGAGAGAAAAGGAGAGAGAGAGAGAGAACAGTAGAGAGAGAGAGAACAGTAGAGATATATAGAGAGAGAGAACAGTAGAGAGAGAGAGAGAGAACAGTAGAGAGAGAGAGAGAACAGTAGAGAGAGAGAGAGAGAACAGTAGAGAGAGAGAGAGAACAGTAGAGAGAGAGAGAACAGTAGAGAGCGAGAGAGAACAGTAGAGAGAGAACAGTAGAGAGAGAGAGAACAGTAGAGAGAGAACAGTAGAGAGAGAGAACAGTAGAGAGAGAGAGAGAACAGTAGAGAGAGAGAGAGAGAGAGAGAGAGAACAGTAGAGAGAGAGAGAGAACAGTAGAGAGAGAACAGTAGAGAGAGAACAGTAGAGAGAGAGAACAGTAGAGAGAGAGAGAACAGTAGAGCGAGAGAGAGAGAGAGAACAGTAGAGAGAGAGAACAGTAGATAGAGAGAACAGTAGAGAAAGAGAGAGAACAGTAGAGAGAGAGAGAGAACAGTAGAGAGAAAACAGTAGAGAGAGAGAACAGTAGAGAGAGAAAGAGAGAGAACAGTAGAGAGAGAGAACAATAGAGAGAGAGAACAGTAGAGAGAGAGAACAGTAGAGAGAGAGAACAGTAGAGAGAGAGAGAGAGAGAACAGTAGAGAGAGAGAACAGTAGAGAGAGAGAGAGAGAACAGTAGAGAGAGAGAACAGTAGAGAGAGAGAGAGAGAGAACAGTAGAGAGAGAGAACAGTAGAGAGAGAGAGAGAACAGTAGAGAGAGAGAGAGAGAGAGAACAGTAGAGAGAGAGAACAGTAGAGAGAGAGAGAGAACAGTAAAGACAGAGAGAGAACAGTAGAGAGAGAGAACAGTAGAGAGAGAGAGAGAACAGTAGAGAGAGAGAACAGTAGAGAGAGAGAACAGTAGAGAGAGAGAGAGAGAACAGTAGAGAGAGAGAACAGTAGAGAGAGAGAGAGATAACAGTAGAGAGAGAGAGAGAGAGAGAGAGAGAGAGAGAGAGAGAGAGAGAGAGAGAGAGAGAGAGAGAGAGAGAGAGAGAGAGAGAGAACAGTAGAGAGAGAGAGAGAGAACAGTAGAGAGAGAGAACAGTAGAGAGAGAGAGAGAGAGAACAGTAGAGAGAGAACAGTAGAGAGAGAGAGAGAACAGTAGAGAGAGAGAGAGAGAGAGAACAGTAGAGAGAGAGAACAGTAGAGAGAGAGAGAGAACAGTAAAGACAGAGAGAACAGTAGAGAGAGAGAGAGAGAGAGAACAGTAGAGAGAGAGAGAGAGAGAGAGAGAGAGAGAGAGAGAACAGAGAGAGAGAGAGAGAGAACAGAGAGAGAGAGAGAGTAGAGAGAGAGAGAGAGAGAGAGAGAGAGAGAGAGAGAGAGAGAGAGAGAGAGAGAGAACAGTAGAGAGAGATAGAGAAAGAGTCAGTCAACACAACACGTAAGGCATAGGGCAGCTCCATCACTCTACAGACAGACAGAAGAGACTAAACACAATGTTACCACCACACTCAACTGTTATTTAAGCACCAACTGACACGCAACTTAACATAAATAAATCACCAACTGTTTATCCAGATTTGAAATTGCAGTGATGTATGACATCATACAAATATGTAAGTCTAGGAGTTCCTAGAGGTAGGGATGTAAATGTTGACTAACTAAGGAGGCTGTAACTGTGGCCTGGGTAAATCATGTTTTATTGGTTGATCCTTCAACTGTAACTATGGCCTGGGTAAATCATGTTTTATTGGTTGGTCCTTCAACTGTAAGTATGACCTGGGTAAATCATGTTTTATTGGTTGGTCCTTCAACTGTAACTATGACCTGGGTAAATCATGTTTTATTGGTTGATCCTTCAACTGTAACTATGGCCTGGGTAAATCATGTTTTAATGGTTGGTCCTTCAACTGTAACTATGGCCTGGGTAAATCACGTTTTACTGGTTGGTCCTTCAAGTGGCCTGGGTAAATCATGTTTTAATGGTTGATCCTTCAAGTGGCCTGGGTAAATCATGTTTTAATGGTTGGTCCTTCAAGTGGCCTGGGTAAATCATGTTTTAATGGTTGGTCCTTCAAGTGGCTGGTCCTTCAACTGTAACTATGGCCTGGGTAAATCATGTTTTAATGGTTGGTCCTTCAACTGTAACTATGGCCTGGGTAAATCATATTTTATTGGTTGATCCTTCAAGTGGCCTGGGTAAATCATGTTTTAATGGTTGGTCCTTCAACTGTAACTATGGCCTGGGTAAATCATGTTTTAATGGTTGGTCCTTCAAGTGGCCTGGGTAAATCATGTTTTATTGGTTGGTCCTTCAACTGTAACTATGGCCTGGGTAAATCATGTTTTAATGGTTGATCCTTCAACTGTAACTATGGCCTGGGTAAATCATGTTTTATTGGTTGGTCCTTCAAGTGGCCTGGGTAAATCATGTTTTATTGGTTGGTCCTTCAAGTGGCCTGGGTAAATCATGTTTTATTGGTTGGTCCTTCAACTGTAACTATGGCCTGGGTAAATAATGTTTTATTGGTTGGTCCTTCAACTGTAACTATGGCCTGGGTAAATCATGTTTTATTGGTTGGTCCTTCAAGTGGCCTGGGTAAATCATGTTTTATTGGTTGGTCCTTCAAGTGGCCTGGGTAAATCATGTTTTATTGGTTGATCCTTCAACTGTAACTATGGCCTGGGTAAATCATGTTTTATTGGTTGGTCCTTGGTAAAAAATAAGACCCACTCTGATGGGCTTTAGAGGGTCCATGTTGCACCCTACTTCATGGTGAAGGAGTGTGTATTGGTGTGCTGCTCCCTTCCCTACCATGATGTACTAGAAGGGAGTGAGTTGACTGCAGCTAGTGCACATCCATCATGTAACCTGCTTGTCTGTACTGACATGGACTGGTAAAAGGTTGTCTATTAAAAATAAGGACAGGATGGGGAAAGAGATATCCTCATCCTCCTCCTCCTCCCCCACCTCCTCCTCCTCCTTCTCCTCCTCCTCCTCCCCCACATCCTCCTCCTCTTCCTCCTCCTCCTCTTCCTCCTCTTCTTCCTCCTCTTCCTCCTCACCCTCCTCCTCTTCCTCCTCCTCCTCCCCCACCTCCTCCTCTTCCTCCTCCTCCTCTTCCTCCTCCTCTCCCACCTCCTCCTCCACCTCCTCTTCCTCCTCTTCTTCCTCCTCACCCTCCTCCTCCTCCTTTTCCTCCTCCTCCCCCACCTCCTCCTCCTCCTCCCCACCTCCTCCTCTTCCTCCTCCTCCCCCACCTCCTCCTCTTCCTCCTCCTCCTCATAATTTTCACCACCATCTCCACCACCACCTAGTGATGTCTCAATACCAGAATTTAGACTTCGATAGTGATACCAGGTTTAGTATTACCATACTTGATACCATCACAATACCACAGTGTATTAGCCAAAGTTACAGGCACTTGATCCAGACAGATAAACCCAGCTACTGCTCTGTTCAATCGTTGGGCATCTTTTGAGTTAAATATCATCGGAGCCCTGTTCGTTGCTGAGGCAACAGATGATCTATGTGAGAGAGAGACGTGAGAGAACGAGACGTGAGAGAGAGAGAGAGACGTGAGAGAGAGACGTGAGCGAGAGAGACGTGAGAGAGAGACGTGAGCGAGAGAGACGTGAGCGAGAGAGACGTGAGAGAGAGACGTGTGAGAGACGTGAGCGAGAGAGACGTGTGAGAGACGTGAGCGAGAGAGACGTGTGAGAGACGTGTGAAAGACGTGAGAGAGAGAGAGACGTGTGAGAGACGTGTGAGAGATGTGAGAGAGAGAGAGACGTGTGAGAGACGTGAGAGAGAGAGACGTGTGAGAGACGTGTGAGAGACGTGAGAGAGAGACGTGTGAGAGACGTAAGAGAGAGATCTGAGAGAGCGAGAGGCGTGAGAGAGAGAGGCGTGAGGCGTGAGAGAGAGAGGCGTGAGAGAGAGAGACCGCAAATGAAAAAAGTTTTGGTGGCAATGCAATCAGCATACACTGAGTATACAAAACATTAAGAACACCTTCCTAATATTGAGTTGAACCCCCTATTGCCCTCAGAACAGCCTCAATTCATCAGGTCATGGACTCTACACTGAGTGGACATAACATTAAGTACACCTTCGTACTAATCCACTCCACCCCCCTATATTGCCCTCAGAACAGCCTCAATTCATCAGGTCATGGACTCTCCAAGGTGTTGAAAGCGTTGCACAGGAATGCTGACCCATGTTGAATCCAATGCTTCCCACAGTTGTGTCAAGTTGTCTGGATGTCCTTTGAGTGGTGGACCATTTTTTTTGTTGTTGAATTTTTACCCCTTTTTCTCCCCAATTTCGTGGTATCCAATTGTTGTAGTAGCTACTATCTTGTCTCATCGCTACAACCCGGGCTCGGGTACGGGCTCGGGAGAGACGAAGGTTGAAAGTCATGCGTCCTCCGATACACAACCCAACCAGCCGCACTGCTTCTTAACACAGCGCGCCTCCAACCCGGAAGCTAGCCGCACCAATGTGTCGGAGGCTACACCGTGCACCTGGCAACCTTGGTTAGCGCGCACTGCGCCCGGCCCGCCACAGGAGTTGCTGGTGCGCGATGAGACAAGGACATCCCTACCGACCAAGCCCTCCCTAACCCGGACGACGCTAGGCCAATTGTGCGTCGCCCCACGGACCTCCCGGTCGAGGCCGGTTACGACAGAGCCTGGGCGCGAACCCAGGGACTCTGATGAGCGTGAAAACCCAGCAGCATTGCAGTTCTTGACACAACCCTTGTGCTCCTGGCACCTACTACTACACAATCCATGTCCACCACCAGCATCACCAAAAGCACCACCACCACCACCAGCATCACCAAAAGCACCACCACCACCACCCCCAGCATTACTACAGGTACCTCAGTTTGGGGAGGCTCTCAGCAGGCAGTAGCTCCTGCAGGTCCTCGTTGCCAGCTAGTTTGAGGTGTGTGAGTCCATGGAGCCCAGATACAGGCAGGTAGGACAACCGGTTGGAAGTAAGATCACTGGGGGAGAGAGAATGGAGGGGGAGGAAGTGGGAGGGAGAGAGAGAGAGAGAGGGAGTGAGAGAGAGGGAGGGAGGGGATAGAGAGAGAGGAGGAGAGAGAGAGAGGTGGGGGGAGAGGGGGAGAGAGAGAGTTGGGGGAGAGGGGGAGAGAGAGAGAGAGAGGGGGGTGATGGGGAGAGGGAGAGAGAGGGGGAGAGAGAGAGAGAGAGAGAGAGAGAGAGAGAGAGAGAGAGAGAGAGGGAGAGAGAGCGAGAGAGAGAGAGTATGAGAAACACATCATCTACCACCCGATAACTAAGCAATAGCAATCTAGCAATCATTAATCAGCAAAACCCTAACCCTAACCCTAACTTGATTTAATGGACACATCATCCATTTCCGACTGACTTGAACTGACTTGAACTCTGCCTGGTTCATATGAATGAATAAAACAGTGGAGGACTCACAGTTTGATGAGGGCAGGCAGACTGGAGAAGGAGAGCGGGTTCAGAGAGGACAGCTTGTTCCAAGCCAGGTCACTGTTCCGAAGGAAGCAGAAAAAAACAGAGAAATTTCCTTCAGTTCAGATGTTTCCTTCAGCTCCACTAATCCTGCTGCACCTCAGACGGTTGGATTTACAAGCTGAGAGATCTCCTTCAGTACCATGCTCTGCTGCACCAAGAAGTCATTCCATTCCTTCCTCCTCCTTCCCTAGCAGATTATACCAGACATGTGCCGTATCAATCCCATATTGCCGAAGCAGGCACTTTTAAGGTTAAGATGATTCACACACGTATCGTCGTCGTTTTGGCGTGTGAGAGGAGAATAGAAGAAGGTATTGATATCGTTTAACCAGATGAGATGAGTTGAGTGAAAACACAAAAGATATAACTAACACGAGCAGACAGGAAGACAACGAGGGGTCATAGTTCAAACTGTATGTCCAAGAGGGGCCTTAGTTTAAACTGTATGTCCAAGAGGGGTCATAGTTCAAACTGTATGTCCAAGAGGGGCCTTAGTTCAAACTGTATGTCCAAGAGGTGCCTTAGTTCAAACTGTATGTCCAAGAGAGGTCATAGTTCAAACTGTATGTCCAAGAGGGGGTCATAGTTCAAACTGTATGTCCAAGAGGGGCCTTAGTTCAAACTGTATGTCCAAGAGAGGTCATAGTTCAAACTGTATGTCCAAGAGGAGGTCATAGTTCAAACTGTATGTCCAAGAGGGGGTCATAGTTCAAACTGTATGTCCAAGAGGGGGTCATAGTTCAAACTGTATGTCCAAGAGGGGGTCATAGTTCAAACTGTATGTCCAAGAGAGGTCATAGTTCAAACTGTATGTCCAAGAGGGGCCTTAGTTCAAACTGTATGTCTAAGAGGGGGTCATAGTTCAAAGTAACTGTGTATCCAAGAGGGGATGGAATTTGGAGAATTGCTGTTCACAATTTCACAAACTTGTACTGTGCCATTGTATTGAATGAGAAAAAGGCAAAAGAGATGTATTATCTTGCATGTAAACGATGTGATTTACTCTTTGGAAAACAGTTTTGATCTACAGCCTGCTGAGCTTGGCCCCTGACCATATCTGTCTAGCGATTGTCTCTCTGCAGAAAATAGAAAACACTTGTCCGTGTTTGTCCCATAAATACCAAGACAATAACTTTTAAAATCAGGGAAATATGGATGTACACAAAAATAGACCAGAGGGAGACCTGTATGAGACCTGTATGAGACCTGTATGAGACCTGAGGGAGACCTGTATGAGACCTGTATGAGACCTGAGGGAGACCTGTATGAGACCTGAGGGAGACGTGAGGGAGACCTGAGGGAGACCTGTATGAGACCTGTATGAGACCTGAGGGAGACCTGTATGAGACCTGAGGGAGACCTGAGGGAGACCTGAGGGAGACCTGTATGAGACCTGTATGAGACCTGTATGAGACCTGTATGAGACCTGAGGAAGACCTGTATGAGACCTGTATGAGACCTGAGGGAGACCTGTATGAGACCTGAGGGAGACCTGAGGGAGACCTGTATGAGACCTGTATGAGACCTGTATGAGACCTGAGGGAGACCTGTATGAGACCTGTATGAGACCTGTATGAGACCTGAGGGAGACCTGTATGAGACCTGAGGGAGACCTGTATGAGACCTGTATGAGACCTGAGGGAGACCTGAGGGAGACCTGTATGAGACCTGTATGAGACCTGAGGGAGACCTGAGGGAGACCTGAGGGAGACCTGTATGAGACCTGTATGAGACCTGTATGAGACCTGAGGGAGACCTGAGGGAGACCTAAGGGAGACCTGAGGGAGACCTGAGGGAGACCTGAGGGAGACCTGTATGAGACCTGTATGAGACCTGAGGGAGACCTGTATGAGACCTGAGGGAGACCTGTATGAGACCTGAGGGAGACCCGAGGGAGACCTGAGGGAGACCTGTATGAGACCTGTATGAGACCTGTATGAGACCTGTATGAGACCTGAGGGAGACCTGTATGAGACCTGAGGGAGACCTGTATGAGACCTGAGGGAGACCTGAGGGAGACCTGTATGAGACCTGTATGAGACCTGTATGAGACCTGAGGGAGACCTGTATGAGACCTGAGGGAGACCTGTATGAGACCTGTATGAGACCTGTATGAGACCTGAGGGAGACCTGTATGAGACCTGAGGGAGACCTGTATGAGACCTGTATGAGACCTGTATGAGACCTGTATGAGACCTGAGGGAGACCTGAGGGAGACCTGAGGGAGACCTGAGGGAGACCTGTATGAGACCTGTATGAGACCTGTATGAGACCTGAGGGAGACCTGAGGGAGACCTGAGGGAGACCTAAGGGAGACCTGAGGGAGACCTGAGGGAGACCTGAGGGAGACCTGTATGAGACCTGAGGGAGACCTGTATGAGACCTGAGGGAGACCTGTATGAGACCTGAGGGAGACCTGTATGAGACCTGAGGGAGACCTGTATGAGACCTGTATGAGACCTGTATGAGACCTGTATGAGACCTGTATGAGACCTGTATGAGACCTGAGGGAGACCTGTATGAGACCTGAGGGAGACCTGTATGAGACCTGAGGGAGACCTGAGGGAGACCTGTATGAGACCTGTATGAGACCTGTATGAGACCTGTATGAGACCTGTATGAGACCTGTATGAGACCTGAGGGAGACCTGTATGAGACCTGTATGAGACCTGTATGAGACCTGAGGGAGACCTGAGGGAGACCTGAGGGAGACCTGTATGAGACCTGTATGAGACCTGTATGAGACCTGTATGAGACCTGTATGAGACCTGAGGGAGACCTGTAGGGAGACCTGATGAGACCTGAGGGAGACCTGAGGGAGACCTGAGGGAGACCTGAGGGAGACCTGTATGAGACCTGAGGGAGACCTGTATGAGACCTGAGGGAGACCTGAGACCTGTATGAGACCTGAGGGAGACCTGTATGAGACCTGACCTAGGGAGACCTGTATGAGACCTGAGGGAGACCTGAGGGAGATGAGACCTGTATGAGACCTGTATGAGATGAGACCTGTATGAGACCTGTATGAGACCTGTATGAGACCTGAGGGAGACCTGACCTGAGGGATGAGACCTGTATGAGACCTGAGACCTGGAGACCTGTATGAGACCTGAGGGAGACCTGAGGGAGACCTGTATGAGACCTGGAGAGACCTGAGGGAGACCTGAGACCTGTATGAGACCTGAGGGAGACCTGTATGAGACCTGTATGAGACCTGAGGGAGACCTGAGGGAGACCTGAGACCTGTATGAGACCTGAGGGAGACCTGTATGAGACCTGAGACCTGTAGGAGACCTGAGGGAGACCTGAGGGAGACCTGAGGGAGACCTGAGGGAGACCTGTATGAGACCTGTATGAGACCTGAGGGAGACCTGTATGAGACCTGAGGGAGACCTGTATGAGACCTGTATGAGACCTGTATGAGACCTGAGGGAGACCTGAGGGAGACCTGAGGGAGACCTGAGGGAGACCTGTATGAGACCTGTATGAGACCTGTATGAGACCTGAGGGAGACCTGTGGGAGACCTGTATGAGACCTGAGGGAGACCTGAGGGAGACCTGTATGAGACCTGTATGAGACCTGTATGAGACCTGTATGAGACCTGAGGGAGACCTGTATGAGACCTGTATGAGACCTGAGGGAGACCTGAGGGAGACCTGTATGAGACCTGAGGGAGACCTGTATGAGACCTGTATGAGACCTGAGGGAGACCTGAGGGAGACCTGTATGAGACCTGTATGAGACCTGTATGAGACCTGTATGAGACCTGTATGAGACCTGAGGGAGACCTGTATGAGACCTGTATGAGACCTGTATGAGACCTGAGGGAGACCTGAGGGAGACCTGAGGGAGACCTGCATGAGACCTGTATGAGACCTGAGGGAGACCTGTATGAGACCTGTATGAGACCTGTATGAGACCTGAGGGAGACCTGTATGAGACCTGAGGGAGACCTGAGGGATACCTGTATGAGACCTGTATGAGACCTGTATGAGACCTGAGGGAGACCTGTATGAGACCTGTATGAGACCTGAGGGAGACCTGAGGGAGACCTGTATGAGACCTGTATGAGACCTGTATGAGACCTGTATGAGACCTGTATGAGACCTGAGGGAGACCTGAGGGAGACCTGAGGGAGACCTGTATGAGACCTGTATGAGACCTGAGGGAGACCTGTATGAGACCTGAGGGAGACCTGAGGGAGACCTGAGGGAGACCTGAGTGAGACCTGAGGGAGACCTGAGGGAGACCTGTATGAGACCTGTATGAGACCTGTATGAGACCTGAGGGAGACCTGAGGGAGACCTGAGGGAGACCTGAGGGAGACCTGTATGAGACCTGTATGAGACCTGAGGGAGACCTGTATGAGACCTGTATGAGACCTGAGGGAGACCTGAGGGAGACCTGAGGGAGACCTGAGGGAGACCTGTATGAGACCTGTATGAGACCTGTATGAGATCTGAGGGAGACCTGTATGAGACCTGTATGAGACCTGTATGAGACCTGTATGAGACCTGTATGAGACCTGAGGGAGACCTGTATGAGACCTGTATGAGACCTGTATGAGACCTGTATGAGACCTGAGGGAGACCTGTATGAGACCTGTATGAGACCTGTATGAGACCTGTATGAGACCTGTATGAGACCTGTATGAGACCTGTATGAGACCTGTATGATTCAGACAGCCAACTCCTAGTTGTTTATGATCCACATGATGTTTGATTGAGGATAAGTAAGGTCCTATAGAGCAGGGTTTCCCAAACCGGGTCCTGGGGGGCGGGGGTTGTGTCTAGAGAACCAATCAGAGAGGCTTCCAGCCAGGCTTCCTGTGTCTAGAGAACCTATCAGAGAGGCTTCCTGTGTCTAGAGAACCTATCAGAGAGGCTCCCAGCCAGGCTTCCTGTGTCTAGAGAACCTATCAGAGAGGCTTCCTGTGTCTAGAGAACCAATCAGAGAGGCTTCCAGCCAGGCTTCCTGTGTCTAGAGAACCTATCAGAGAGGCTTCCAGCCAGGCTTCCTGTGTCTAGAGAACCTATCAGAGAGGCTTCCTGAGTCTAGAGAACCTATCAGAGAGGCTTCCTTTGTCTAGAGAACCAATAAGAGAGGCTTCCAGCCAGGCTTCCTGTGTCTAGAGAACCTATCAGAGAGGCTTCCTGTGTCTAGAGAACCAATCAGAGAGGCTTCCAGCCAGGCTTCTTGTGTCTAGAGAACCAATCAGAGAGGCTTCCAGCCAGGCTTCCTGTGTCTAGAGAACCTATCAGCAAGGCTTCCTGTTTGTGCTCTTAACATCACAGGATATCGTGCTCTTACATCAGGAGATATTTTATAACAGCGGGCCGTTGTTCCTGGTTATACAGTCATCCTGGGTATTTGGGATCATTATCTAGAAAGGGACTGGAGGGGTTGGGGGTGAAGGAATGGTGACAGGAAAGGGGTCTCCAGAGTCCAGATCTCTCCTCTCTCTCCCTCTAGGCTTATTGGATGTGTAGAAGCCTTATTCAACACATGATTTGCTTAATTGGCTGTTTTCTGACCCCTTTCGTCACTCAGAGTGAGCCAGGGGTTTAACCAGGCCCGTAAAGTCAGCTGGACCGCTGCCCTGCAGCCACGTCTTGAGCGCGCACACGCGCGCGCGCACACACACACACACACACACACACACACACACACACACACACACACACACACACACACACACACACACACACACACACACACACACACACACACACACACACACACACACACACACCTAGCTCTGGAGCCTTACTCAGCTAGTTCTGTAGCTGGACGTGGGGAGTGTTGCGAAGGGAAAAGTCCCCAGTGGGATATCAAAGTAGTGGATAAGTACAGACGTGGATCGACCCCGCGTTTTCTCTGCCATCTCAAAATCCCCTGCCATTTCCTGAAAGACTCCACAGCGACTTTTTTTTTTTAGAGGGACATGACTTGTGACTGTTTGATGATGCAGCTGGTCCTCTGTGCCTTAAGAGAAGGACGAGAGACCTGGGAATCCTGGCAACGACGTAACGTGCACTTCTCATCTTTTCATGTCCACTACGCCTGGTAACCCAATCTGCTCCTTGAGGCTTTGCACGTTGAGACGGAACCGAGCGCCAGGACATCTCCCAGGCTCTCTCTCTCTCTCTCTCTCTCTCTCTCTCTCTCTCTCTCTCTCTCTCTCTCTCTCTCTCTCTCCACGCAGGGCGGCCAACTATGACAGCATGCCTGTTGTGGACTCACCCAGGGTCAACTCACAGTGGAGAGAAGCACCTTCGTGAGGCGATAGGAGGTGGAGGGAAGGGGAGGAGAAGGGGGGCTGGACCCACGGCCATGTGTGTCACTGTGTGTGAGCGTCCGTGTGTGTGAGTGAGTGTCCATCCGTGCAGTCCGTCCGTCCGTCTGATGTCTGTCCGTGCCAATATTTCCTCACATCCTGCTCTGGACAGCAGCAGCCAATTAAAATATCTCGTTGCCTCGCTGAGGTAATTTGGAAGTGTTTACAGAGGGCAAGCTCGGATCAGTGCGTGTGCACTGTGGGATAGTTGTCCAGGGGGATGGAGGGGGGGTGGGGGGGGGGCTGAGCAATCAGCAAATAGCCTCTTCAACTGGTTCTACCCTGAAAGCCTTGTGTACGGCTGTATGTAATGCAGCCAAGGCTTCTATCAAATGAGCCATGCTAACAGGCTAACAGAATAACATGCTAATAATGTCTATTTCCCCATTCAGCTGACAGGCTAACAGAATAACATGCTAATAATGTATATTTCCCCATTCAGCTAACAGGCTAACAGGCTAACATGGTACACAGTGTTTATTTCCCCATTCAGCTAACAGGCTAACAGAATAACATGCTAATAATGTCTATTTCCCCATTCAGCTAACAGACTAACAGAATAACATGCTAATAATGTCTATTTCCCAAATGGCACCCTATTCCCTACATAGTGCACTACGTTTGACCAGAGGTCTATGGGTAATTAGTGCACTATAAAATGGAATAGGGAGTCATTTGATACGCAAATTATGATTCTGGTGAAAGCTGACAACTCCACTCGCAGGCTGGCAGCCAAACTAAACTAATTCAATCTCTCACTTGGTGGCTCTGAGAATGAGAGAGAGAATCAGTGAATGTTTTGGACAGAGAAAGGACACTTCTCTCTCATGATTCTACACTATTATGAAGGGCCAAACAGGCATCTCATTGGAAGTAGTGGCTGAGGGTAGTGGAGGGGGTTGGGGGTGTGTGTGGGGGGTCGAGGGGATGGTGTCCAGTTTTGAGTAGGAATGTCAAGGACAAGGCCACCCACGATATGACGGGGTGAAGGAAGGTGGCGACGGGATGGAAACAAGATGCAGGAAATGTAAACAGGAGGAGAGGAGTGTTTGTTTGTCTGACGGCTCAGATTTACACACACACACACACACACACACACACACACACACACACACAGGGCACTGCCAGACTCGTATTTGTCAGAGGCTTCTCTTTCACACCGGAAGTAAACAATACCTTCTGTTGAACAGAACGGCCGCTCACATGAAACATGGACAACACTTCTCATCCTGACATACCAAATGGCACCCTATGTAGTGTGTCCGAGTGGTCCAACCTAGTGCACTAGGGAATAGGGTGCTAGTGAAAACAGGCCATGGTCCTGACATGCCGGTCACACTACTAGCTACATTCTCTCATCGTATCAGTTTGTAAAACCAGCCTCCCTGGAATTCACCACATTCATCACTTTCTGAATTGAGAAAACAATCATTTTGAGGCATATTTGGAGTGAAAAGCCGATACAGAATATGAACATGGAGTAATCTGAATATAATGGGAACGTGAGGTCATAAGCACGCACACCCACACACACACACACACACACACACACACACACACACACACACACACACACACACACACACACACACACACACACACACACACACACACGCACACACGCCCACCCGCCCACCCAGACCAGTGTACTCACAGAGACCGTAGGGAAGTCAGTCCCTGGAATGTGTCAGCTTGCAGCTCTTCAATTTCATTGTGGTGCAGATCACTATAAAATACAACAACAACAACAACAACAAAACAGTTTTTATTGTAAAGCCACGGCTCATATCGTTTTATACGGCTTCTGCGGTTGCCAAGACACTCACATTTTCTGAATCTTCTCACATCCTCTGAAGCTGGGCAGAGACTGGATCATGTTGTAGGACAGATCTCTGTGTGAGGAGGGGACAGAAAGGAGATCCAATGTAACCTCCACTACCATTATACTGGACGACTATGTCTTTTCAAATAGGTCACTTTTATTAATCTGATTTAAACACGGGGAAATGTGGAGCGAGGGCATGATGCTCTTTGGGAGGCGATGCCAGGTTATTGTGAAGCAGTGTTTGATAAACTAGGCCAGGTAGCCTAGTGGTTAGAGGCAGGTGGCCTAGTGGTTAGAGACAGGTAGCCTAGTGGTTAGAGGCAGGGTAGCCTAGTGGTTAGAGGCAGGTAGCCTAGTGGTTAGAGACAGGTGGCCTAGTGGTTAGAGGCAGGTAGCCTAGTGGTTAGAGACAGGTAGCCTAGTGGTTAGAGACAGGTAGCCTAGTGGTTAGAGGCAGGTAGCCTAGTGGTTAGAGGCAGGTGGCCTAGTGGTTAGAGGCAGGTGGCCTAGTGGTTAGAGGCAGGTAGCCTGACAAGGTAAAAATCTGTCCTTCTACCCCTGAACAAGGCAGTTAACCCACTGTTCCCCGGGAGGCCGTCATTGTAAAATAATAATTTGTTCTTAACTGTCTTGCCTGGTTAAAATAAGAATTTTTATGATTGATTGATGACAAATAGGAACTCACAGCACTAGCAGGTTGGGTAGCTGGTCACACACAGTGGTGGGTAGGGATGTGATGCGAGCTCCAGTGATGGTCCTACACAGAGTTCAAAGGTCACATGATATTATCCCTGGATCTGTGTAAAAGCCTTGTGAATAGATTCATTCACTGTACGTGCAGAACATTCCCCAGGGCAGTTTGTTAATATGTATAATAAATGTCCTGATATGTGCCTTGGTATATAATCACACTAGTAGAACTAAGAAACACTTATTCATTCAAAAACCCAACACCAACACTATGAAAACCAACACGTCTCAACGTAAATGACAACTCTGCACAGAACGTCAACATTGGATAAAATAATAATCATTAATGATTTAAAAAAAAACACTTGTATTTTGGGGGCTTTAGGTTTCAATCCCGGGAAGACCAGCAGGTTACATGCTGGTTAAGACAACACATGAGCTGGGAGTCAGGCAGGTAATAACAGCAAACAGTACATTTTCAAATATGAACAATTCCATGAAATGATTTGGTTGTGTAGCAGGTCGTGACATGATTGGTGGCAAAACCAGGGCACATTTATTAGTATTTGTGAGCTCTTAAACTTGTTTTCTGTGGTAAAATAGTTACCTGACATTGGGTTAGAACAGCAAAGAAGGGTCTGGGTATGAATGGTTGGGTGTTAGCATTGGGTCTGAATGGTTGGGTGTTAGCATTGGGTCTGAATGGTTGGGTGTTAGCATTGGGTCTGAATGGTTGGGTGTTAGCATTGGGTCTGAATGGTTGGGTGTTAGCATTAGGTCTGAATGGTTGGGTGTTAGCATTGGGTCTGAATGGTTGGGTGTTAGCATTGGGTCTGAATGGTTGGGTGTTAGCATTAGGTCTGAATGGTTGGGTGTTAGCATTGGGTCTGAATGGTTGGGTGTTAGCATTGGGTCTGAATGGTTGGGTGTTAGCATTGGGTCTGAATGGTTGGGTGTTAGCATTGGGTCTGAATGGTTGGGTGTTAGCATTGGGTCTGAATGGTTGGGTGTTAGCATTGGGTCTGAATGGTTGGGTGTTAGCATTAGGTCTGAATGGTTGGGTGTTAGCATTGGGTCTGAATGGTTG
>NC_092179.1:31706022-31718522 GCF_045791955.1 Oncorhynchus clarkii lewisi | reverse complement strand
TGTCAGGGGAAGGAGGGAGGGGGAGGTACGGAGGGAGGGGGAGGTACGGAGGGAGGGAGAGGTACGGAGGGGGGGGGGGGGGGTACGGAGGGAGAGGTACGGAGGGAGGGGGAGGTCCGGAGGGAGGGAGAGGTACGGAGGGAGGGAGAGGTACGGAGGGAGGGTGAGGTACGGAGGGAGGGGGAGGTACGGAGGGAGGGAGAGGTACGGAGGGAGGGAGAGGTACGGAGGGAGGGGGAGGTAGGGAGGGAGAGGTACGGAGGGAGAGGTACGGAGGGAGGGGGCGGTACGGAGGGAGGGAGAGGTAGGGAGGGAGGGAGAGGTACGGAGGGAGGGGGAGGTAGGGAGGGAGAGGTACGGAGGGAGGGAGAGGTACGGAGGGAGGGGGAGGTACGGAGGGAGAGGTACGGAGGGAGGGGGAGGTCCGGAGAGAGGGAGAGGTACGGAGGGAGGGGGAGGTACGGAGGGAGAGGTACGGAGGGAGGGAGAGGTACGGAGGGAGGGAGAGGTACGGAGGGAGGGGGAGGCACGGAGGGAGAGGTACGGAGGGAGGGGGAGGTCCGGAGGGAGGGAGAGGTACGGAGGGAGGGGGAGGTACGGAGGGAGAGGTACGGAGGGAGGGGGAGGTCCGGAGGGAGGGAGAGGTACGGAGGGAGGGAGAGGTACGGAGGGAGGGGGAGGTACGGAGGGAGGGGGACGGAGGGAGGGAGAGGTACGGAGGGAGGGGGAGGTACGGAGGGAGGGAGAGGTACGGAGGGAGGGGGAGGTCCGGAGGGAGGGAGAGGTACGGAGGGAGGGGGAGGTACGGAGGGAGGGGGAGGTACGGAGGGAGGGGGAGGTACGGAGGGAGAGGTACGGAGGGAGGGAGAGGTAGGGAGGGAGAGGTACGGAGGGAGGGAGAGGTATGGAGGGAGGGGGAGGTAGGGAGGGAGAGGTACGGAGGGAGGGAGGGAGGGAGGGAGGGAGAGGGACGGAGGGAGGGGGAGGTACGGAGGGAGGGAGAGGTATGGAGGGAGGGAGAGGTATGGAGGGAGGGAGAGGTAGGGAGGGAGAGGTACGGAGGGAGGGAGAGGTACGGAGGGAGGGAGAGGTACGGAGGGAGGGGGAGGTACGGAGGGAGGGGGAGGTACGGAGGGAGGGAGAGGTACGGAGGGAGGGGGAGGTGGGGAGGGAGAGGTACGGAGGTAGGGAGGGAGGGAGAGGTACGGAGGGAGGGGGAGGTACGGAGGGAGGGAGAGGTACGGAGGGAGGGAGAGGTAGGGAGGGAGAGGTACGGAGGGAGGGAGAGGTACGGAGGGAGGGAGAGGTACGGAGGGAGGGGGAGGTACGGAGGGAGGGAGAGGTACGGAGGGAGGGGGTACGGAGGGGGGGGAGGTATGGAGGGAGGGAGAGGTACGGAGGGAGGGAGAGGTACGGAGGGAGGGAGACAAATTGAGATGTGATTAGAGTTCCTGCTGTGGTAATTCATAAGAATTAGACACATGATAACTGCTATGCCATTACAATTAATGTGTCTTTTTATTCAATGTCCATCCTATGAAAACATGGCCGGTTTCCCAGACACATAATTATTCCTACTCCTGGACTAGCAAAGGATGCTCAGTCCAGCAATAGGCTTACTCTGTGTCTGGGACCCCGGAGGGTATCGTCAGTACTGCCTTATTGCACTGTTAGCTAGCTGTTGTCCTTGAGTTCATTATTTGTTTTATGGCCGTTCAGGTTGACATAAACAGTCCATAGAGATGTGCTGGCAGACAGACAGACAGGCAGACAGACCTGAACCACACAACTTCACAATGGCCCACTATTTGAAACCAAGACCCTCCAACTAAGCACACATCAACTGGGATCTAAGCCAGACACATGGGCCTTGGTTGCCCCCACAACCAATAGTGGACTAAAATAGAAACAACCAATAGTGGACTGAAACAGAAACAACCAATAGTTGACTGAAACAGAAACACCCAATAGTGGACTAAAACAGAAACACCCAATAGTGGACTAAAACAGAAACAACCAATAGTGGACTAAAACAGAAACAACCAATAGTGGACTAAAACAGAAACAACCAATAGTGGACTAAAACAGAAACACCCAATATTAAATAGGAAGGGAACCACTCAACTTAACCCGACCGACAGTATTAGAGTTCCACCCAGACGGCTTCCCAAATGGCACTCTATTCACTATATAGTGCCCTACTTTTCACTAGTGCCCTATGGGTAGTGCACTATAAAGATAATAGCAATAGTGTGCCATTTGGCACCGCAGACTCTATCAATGTTTCCCAGGGTCTCAGAGGAAGACCAGAGGGAAGTAATAGTCCACTATTCACCTTCCTGCTACAGAGTCCATCAATGGAACCAACAACCGTCCACCTGTTCATTCATGGAAACGTTGTTACTTAACGTTTCCCTCTCGTGTCGATAGGCCCGTGATAAACAACACTGTGTTTCTCACAAGGGAGGCTTCCTGTTTGTAAACTCCTAGTGACGGCCCTAGAGGGGATAGAGGCTAGACTGTGAGGCCCTCAGGCAGACCTGGGTTCAAACAGTAGTCGAAATATTTTAAAATACTTTGAGCGTTTGCTTTAGGCTGCCTCGGAATGCCGTAATGGGCGGGGTTTGTACTTTTGAGACATTTCAATTGGTTCCATTGCAACAGACAAGCTCAATCGAGTCCAGATAAAGTATGTGAAATTATTTCGAATAGTGTTTGAACCCATGTCTCCCCTCAGGACTGGCCTCTGCATGTCAGGCCTTTCTCTTTCCTGTCTGAAATGATATCTCCCCCTGTTTCATTTATACAATGTTGATGAAAGGGGGAAGAAGGAGGGGGGAGGAGGTGATGGCAGTGTTTCCGGTCTTCAAACAAAGTGGACTGTGGGAATGTTTTGGCTGACGACCTGTGTTCCACCCTGTCACGGGTTATAAAACCAAACCGACGAACAAACAAAACCAGACACAACACACAAATGGCATATAGGTTACCATCACAACGGTAACAGTAGAGTCCACGTCAGACTGTTGTGCATCTTCTCTCCTCAGAACACACAGAGAGACAACTGTACAAACAAAGACAACTCGGTTCAGTTTCTATGGCGAGCCCTTAGACACTCTGAACAAAACATCCTGTTACTGAAACAAATAAATTATACATTTTATTTATATTTTCTCTCTTTTACATTTATTCTGTCTGTCAGTCTGTCGACTTTCCCTCCCTCCCTCCTTCCCTCCCTCTCCCCTCATCATTATCAGAGTGGTCTGTGTTCAGGTCTTCCACCTGGTTTCTATTAGAGTTAGTGATCCCTGTCTGGGGCGCAGGTGGTTCAGCATCACAGGAGCATTAGACCAGACAGCCTGCCTCACTGTTTAGCCAGATGCACTCCAAACCCTCCTCAACGTCAACACAGTGGAACAAACTCAGAGATTTTGAAAATAACTTTACATTAAAATTGCTTCAATGTGGGCCCAGAGAGAGAGAGAGAGAGAGGGAGTGAGAGAGAGAGGGAGCGAGAGAGAGACAGAAACAGAGAGAGTGAGATATCGAAACAGGGAGAGAGATAGATGCATGCAGAGCAGAATTAGGCCGATACCCACTAATTATCAAAAATAAAATGTTTATTGTTTATTTCACTTTATATATTATCTACCTCACTTGCTTTGGCAATGTTAACACATGTTTCCCATGCCAATAAAGCCCTTGAATTGAATTGAATTGAATTGAGAGAGAGACAGAGACAGAGAGAGAGACAGAGACAGAGAGAGAGAGACAGAGAGAGAGACAGAGACAGAGACAGAGACAGAGAGAGTGAGATATCGAGACAGGGAGAGAGATAGAGACAGAGAGAGAGAGAGAGAGAGAGAGAGAGAGAGAGAGAGAGAGACAGAGACAGAGACAGAGACAGAGAGAGTGAGATATCGAGACAGGGAGAGAGATAGAGACAGAGACAGAGATAGAGACAGAGATAGAGACAGAGACAGAGACAGAGATAGAGAGATAGGCAGAGAGAGAGAGAGAGACAGAGAGAGAGACAGAGACAGAGACAGAGAGAGAGATAGAGCAAGTGAAAAAAAATGAAACTACTAGGCATCATGTTGCACACAGCTTTATCATGGTCAGAACACATAGATAATATTGTTATTAAGATGGATAAGGGAATTACTGTTACAAGAAAATGTTCAGAGTACGAAACATCTAGCACACTGAATCAGGTGATTCAATCCCTGGTCCTATCACATATAGCACACTGAATCAGGTGATTCAATCCCTAGTCCTATCACATCTAGCACACTGAATCAGGTGATTCAATCCCTGGTCCTATCACATATAGCACACTGAATCAGGTGAATCAATCACTAGTCCTATCACATATAGCACTCTGAATCAGGTGAATCAATCCCTAGTCCTATCACATATAGCACTCTGAATCAGGTGAATCAGTCCCTGGTCCTATCACATCTAGCACACTGAATCAGGTGATTCAATCCCTGGTCCTATCACATATAGCACACTGAATCAGGTGAATCAATCACTAGTCCTATCACATCTAGCACACTGAATCAGGTGATTCAATCCCTGGTCCTATCACATATAGCACACTGAATCAGGTGAATCAATCCCTGGTCCTATCACATATAGCACACTGAATCAGGTGAATCAATCCCTAGTCCTATCACATCTAGCACACTGAATCAGGTGATTCAATCCCTAGTCCTATCACATATAGCACACTGAATCAGGTGATTCAATCCCTGGTCCTATCACATCTAGCACACTGAATAAAGTGATTCAATCCCTAGTCCTATCACATCTAGCACACTGAATCAGGTGAATCAATCCCTAGTCCTATCACATCTAGCACACTGAATCAGGTGATTCAATCCCTAGTCCTATCACATCTAGCACACTGAATCAGGTGATTCAATCCCTGGTCCTATCACATATAGCACACTGAATCAGGTGAATCAATCACTAGTCCTATCACATCTAGCACACTGAATCAGGTGATTCAATCCCTAGTCCTATCACATCTAGCACACTGAATCAGGTGATTCAATCCCTGGTCCTATCACATATAGCACACTGAATCAGGTGAATCAATCCCTGGTCCTATCACATATAGCACACTGAATCAGGTGAATCAATCCCTAGTCCTATCACATCTAGCACACTGAATCAGGTGATTCAATCCCTAGTCCTATCACATATAGCACACTGAATCAGGTGATTCAATCCCTGGTCCTATCACATCTAGCACACTGAATAAAGTGATTCAATCCCTAGTCCTATCACATCTAGCACACTGAATCAGGTGAATCAATCCCTAGTCCTATCACATCTAGCACACTGAATCAGGTGATTCAATCCCTAGTCCTATCACATCTAGCACACTGAATCAGGTGATTCAATCCCTAGTCCTATCACATCTAGCACACTGAATCAGGTGATTCAATCCCTAGTCCTATCACATCTAGCACACTGAATCAGGTGATTCAATCCCTAGTCCTATCACATCTAGCACACTGAATCAGGTGATTCAATCCCTAGTCCTATCACATCTAGCACACTGAATCAGGTGATTCAATCCCTAGTCCTATCACATCTAGCACACTGAATCAGGTGATTCAATCCCTAGTCCTATCACATCTAGCACACTGAATCAGGTGATTCAATCCCTAGTCCTATCACATCTAGCACACTGAATCAGGTGATTCAATCCCTAGTCCTATCACATCTAGCACACTGAATCAGGTGATTCAATCCCTAGTCCTATCACATCTAGCACACTGAATCAGGTGATTCAATCCCTAGTCCTATCACATCTAGCACACTGAATCAGGTGATTCAATCCCTAGTCCTATCACATCTAGCACACTGAATCAGGTGATTCAATCCCTGGTCCTATCACATCTAGCACACTGAATCAGGTGATTCAATCCCTAGTCCTATCACATCTAGCACACTGAATCAGGTGATTCAATCCCTGGTCCTATCACATCTAGCACACTGAATCAGGTGATTCAATCCCTAGTCCTATCACATCTAGCACACTGAATCAGGTGATTCAATCCCTAGTCCTATCACATCTAGCACACTGAATCAGGTGATTCAATCCCTAGTCCTATCACATCTAGCACACAGAATCAGGTGATTCAATCCCTGGTCCTATCACATCTAGCACACTGAATCAGGTGATTCAATCCCTAGTCCTATCACATCTAGCACACTGAATCAGGTGATTCAATCCCTAGTCCTATCACATCTAGCACACTGAATCAGGTGATTCAATCCCTAGTCCTATCACATCTAGCACACTGAATCAGGTGATTCAATCCCTAGTCCTATCACATCTAGCACACTGAATCAGGTGATTCAATCCCTAGTCCTATCACATCTAGCACACTGAATCAGGTGATTCAATCCCTAGTCCTATCACATCTAGCACACTGAATCAGGTGATTCAATCCCTGGTCCTATCACATCTAGCACACTGAATCAGGTGATTCAATCCCTAGTCCTATCACATCTAGCACACTGAATCAGGTGATTCAATCCCTGGTCCTATCACATCTAGCACACTGAATCAGGTGATTCAATCCCTCAGGTGTCCTATCACATCTAGCACACTGAATCAGGTGATTCAATCCCTAGTCCTATCACATCTAGCACACTGAATCAGGTGATTCAATCCCTAGTCCTATCACATCTAGCACACTGAATCAGGTGATTCAATCCCTGGTCCTATCACATATAGCACACTGAATCAGGTGAATCAATCCCTAGTCCTATCACATCTAGCACACTGAATCAGGTGATTCAATCCCTAGTCCTATCACATCTAGCACACTGAATCAGGTGATTCAATCCCTAGTCCTATCACATCTAGCACACTGAATCAGGTGATTCAATCCCTAGTCCTATCACATCTAGCACACTGAATCAGGTGATTCAATCCCTAGTCCTATCACATCTAGCACACTGAATCAGGTAATTCAATCCCTGGTCCTATCACATCTAGCACACTGAATCAGGTGATTCAATCCCTAGTCCTATCACATAGCACACTAGATTCAATCCCTAGTCCTATCACATCTAGCACACTGAATCAGGTGATTCAATCCCTAGTCCTATCACATCTAGCACACTGAATCAGGTGATTCAATCCCTAGTCCTATCACATCTAGCACACTGAATCAGGTGATTCAATCCCTAGTCCTATCACATCTAGCACACTGAATCAGGTGATTCAATAGCACACTGAATCCTAGTCCTATCACATCTAGCACACTGAATCAGGTGATTCAATCCCTAGTCCTATCACATCTAGCACACTGAATCAGGTGATTCAATCCCTAGTCCTATCACATCTAGCACACTGAATCAGGTGATTCAATCCCTAGTCCTATCACATCTAGCACACTGAATCAGGTGATTCAATCCCTAGTCCTATCACATCTAGCACACTGAATCAGGTGATTCAATCCCTAGTCCTATCACATCTAGCACACTGAATCAGGTGATTCAATCCCTGGTCCTATCACATATAGCACACTGAATCAGGTGATTCAACCCCTAGTCCTATCACATCTAGCACACTGAATAAAGTGATTCAATCCCTAGTCCTATCACATCTAGCACACTGAATCAGGTGATTCAATCCCTAGTCCTATCACATCTAGCACACTGAATCAGGTGATTCAATCCCTAGTCCTATCACATCTAGCACACTGAATCAGGTGATTCAATCCCTGGTCCTATCACATCTAGCACACTGAATCAAATGATTCAATCCCTGGTCCTATCACATCTAGCACACTGAATCAGGTGATTCAATCCCTAGTCCTATCACATCTAGCACACTGAATCAGGTGATTCAATCCCTGGTCCTATCACATCTAGCACACTGAATCAGGTGATTCAATCCCTGGTCCTATCACACTTAGAGTAATGTCTGGTTATATGGTCAATCCCTGGTCCTATCACACTAAGAGTACTGTCTGGTTCTATGGTCAATCCCTGGTCCTATCACACTTAGAGTACTGTCCCTGGTCCCATCACACTTAGAGTACTGCCCGTGTATAGGGTCAATCCCTGGTCCTATCACACTTAGAGTACTGTCCAGTTATATGGTCAATCCCTGGTCCTATCACACTTAGAGTACTGTCTGGTTATATGGTCAATCCCTGGTCCAATCCCTGGTCCAATTAGTACATATTAGCAACACGCATAACCACTAAACCAGACAGGCAAATTCAGGGCAGCGAAGACTGACCCAAGCCAAGGACAAATCAACTTAAATCTACAGTTTTATATAGAGCCATAGCTGAATGGAACTCTTTACCAATCCATATTTCTAGCTGAATGGAACTCTTTACCAATCCATATTTCTAGCTGAATGGAACTCTTTACCAATCCATATTTCTAGCTGAATGGAACTCTTTACCAATCCATATTTCTAGCTGAATGGAACTCTTTACCAATCCATATTTCTAGCTGAATGGAACTCTTTACCAATCCATATTTATCAGCTGAATGGAACTCTTTACCAATCCATATTTATCAGCTGAATGGAACTCTTTACCAATCCATATTTATCAGCTGAATGGAACTCTTTACCAATCCATATTTATCAGCTGAATGGAACTCTTTACCAATCCATATTTATCAGCTGAATGGAACTCTTTACCAATCCATATTTATCAGCTGAATGGAACTCTTTACCAATCCATATTTATCAGCTGAATGGAACTCTTTACCAATCCATATTTCTAGCTGAATGGAACTCTTTACCAATCCATATTTCTAGCTGAATGGAACTCTTTACCAATCCATATTTCTAGCTGAATGGAACTCTTTACCAATCCATATTTCTAGCTGAATGTAACTCTTTACCAATCCATATTTCTAGCTGAATGGAACTCTTTACCAATCCATATTTCTAGCTGAATGGAACTCTTTACCAATCCATATTTCTAGCTGAATGGAACTCTTTACCAATCCATATTTCTAGCTGAATGGAACTCTTTACCAATCCATATTTCTAGCTGAATGGAACTCTTTACCAATCCATATTTCTAGCTGAATGGAACCCTTTACCAATCCATATTTATCAGCTGAATGGAACTCTTTACCAATCCATATTTCTAGCTGAATGGAACTCTTTACCAATCCATATTTCTAGCTGAATGGAACTCTTTACCAATCCATATTTCTAGCTGAATGGAACTCTTTACCAATCCATATTTCTAGCTGAATGGAACTCTTTACCAATCCATATTTCTAGCTGAATGTAACTCTTTACCAATCCATATTTATCAGCTGAATGGAACTCTTTACCAATCCATATTTATCAGCTGAATGGAACTCTTTACCAATCCATATTTATCAGCTGAATGGAACTCTTTACCAATCCATATTTATCAGCTGAATGGAACTCTTTACCAATCCATATTTATCAGCTGAATGGAACTCTTTACCAATCCATATTTATCAGCTGAATGGAACTCTTTACCAATCCATATTTATCAGCTGAATGGAACTCTTTACCAATCCATATTTCTAGCTGAATGGAACTCTTTACCAATCCATATTTCTAGCTGAATGGAACTCTTTACCAATCCATATTTCTAGCTGAATGGAACTCTTTACCAATCCATATTTCTAGCTGAATGTAACTCTTTACCAATCCATATTTCTAGCTGAATGGAACTCTTTACCAATCCATATTTCTAGCTGAATGGAACTCTTTACCAATCCATATTTCTAGCTGAATGGAACTCTTTACCAATCCATATTTCTAGCTGAATGGAACTCTTTACCAATCCATATTTCTAGCTGAATGGAACTCTTTATCAATCCATATTTCTAGCTGAATGGAACTCTTTACCAATCCATATTTATCAGCTGAATGGAACTCTTTACCGATCCATATTTATCAGCTGAATGGAACTCTTTACCAATCCATATTTCTAGCTGAATGGAACTCTTTACCAATCCATATTTCTAGCTGAATGGAACTCTTTACCAATCCATATTTCTAGCTGAATGGAACTCTTTACCAATCCATATTTCTAGCTGAATGGAACTCTTTACCAATCCATATTTATCAGCTGAATGGAACTCTTTACCAATCCATATTTCTAGCTGAATGGAACTCTTTACCAATCCATATTTATCAGCTGAATGGAACTCTTTACCAATCCATATTTCTAGCTGAATGGAACTCTTTACCAATCCATATTTCTAGCTGAATGGAACTCTTTACCAATCCATATTTCTAGCTGAATGGAACTCTTTACCAATCCATATTTATCAGCTGAATGGAACTCTTTACCAATCCATATTTCTAGCTGAATGGAACTCTTTACCAATCCATATTTATCAGCTGAATGGAACTCTTTACCAATCCATATTTCTAGCTGAATGGAACTCTTTACCAATCCATATTTCTAGCTGAATGGAACTCTTTACCAATCCATATTTCTAGCTGAATGGAACTCTTTACCAATCCATATTTCTAGCTGAATGGAACTCTTTACCAATCCATATTTCTAGCTGAATGGAACTCTTTACCAATCCATATTTCTAGCTGAATGTAACTCTTTACCAATCCATATTTCTAGCTGAATGGAACTCTTTACCAATCCATATTTCTAGCTGAATGGAACTCTTTACCAATCCATATTTCTAGCTGAATGGAACTCTTTACCAATCCATATTTATCAGCTGAATGGAACTCTTTACCAATCCATATTTATCAGCTGAATGGAACTCTTTACCAATCCATATTTCTAGCTGAATGGAACTCTTTACCAATCCATATTTCTAGCTGAATGGAACTCTTTACCAATCCATATTTCTAGCTGAATGGAACTCTTTACCAATCCATATTTCTAGCTGAATGGAACTCTTTACCAATCCATATTTATCAGCTGAATGGAACTCTTTACCAATCCATATTTATCAGGCAACAAGTACATCCACCTTCAAGAAAAAAATTCAAGAACATCTAATGTGATAGTATTTATTTTTTTTTATTTTTTTTTTTTTATTTCACCTTTATTTAACCATATGACTGGTCAGGAAGTAAGGCATAGCAGTGTGAACAGACAACACAGAGTTACACATGGAGAACATCTAATGTGATAGACCATATGACTGGACAGGAAGTAGAAAGAACATCTAATGTGATAGACCATATGACTGGACAGGAAGTAGAAAGAACATCTAATGTGATAGACCATATGAATGGACAGGAAATAGAAAGAACATCTAATGTGATAGACCATATGACTGGACAGGAAGTAGAAAGAACATCTAATGTGATAGACCATATGACTGGACAGGAAGTAGAAAGAACATCTAATGTGATAGACCATATGACTGGACAGGAAATAGAAAGAACATCTAATGTGATAGACCATATGACTGGACAGGAGGTAGAAAGAACATCTAATGTGATAGACCATATGACTGGACAGGAAGTAGAAAGAACATCTAATGTGATAGACCATATGACTGGACAGGAAGTAGAAAGAACATCTAATGTGATAGACCATATGACTGGACAGGAAGTAGAAAGAACATCTAATGTGATAGACCATATGACTGGACAGGAAGTAGAAAGAACATCTAATGTGATAGACCATATGACTGGACAGGAGGTAGAAAGAACATCTAATGTGGTAGACCATATGACTGGACAGGAAATAGAAAGAACATCTAATGTGATAGACCATATGACTGGACAGGAGGTAGAAAGAACATCTAATGTGATAGACCATATGACTGGACAGGAAGTAGAAAGAACATCTAATGTGATAGACCATATGACTGGACAGGAGGTAGATAGAACATCTAATGTGGTAGACCATATGACTGGACAGGAGGTAGAAAGAACATCTAATGTGATAGACCATATGACTGGACAGGAAATAGAAAGAACATCTAATGTGATAGACCATATGACTGGACAGGAAGTAGAAAGAACATCTAATGTGATAGACCATATGACTGGACAGGAGGTAGAAAGAACATCTAATGTGATAGACCATATGACTGGACAGGAAGTAGAAAGAACATCTAATGTGGTAGACCATATGACTGGACAGGAAGTAGAAAGAACATCTAATGTGATAGACCATATGACTGGACAGGAAGTAGAAATAACATCTAATGTGATAGACCATATGACTGGACAGGAAGTAGAAAGAACATCTAATGTGATAGACCATATGACTGGACAGGAAGTAGAAAGAACATCTAATGGGATAGACCATATGACTGGACAGGAGATAGAAAGAACATCTAATGTGATAGACCATATGACTGGACAGGAAGTAGAAAGAACATCTAATGTGGTAGACCATATGACTGGACAGGAAGTAGAAAGAACATCTAATGTGGTAGACCATATGACTGGACAGGAAGTAGAAAGAACATCTAATGTGATAGACCATATGACTGGACAGGAAGTAGAAAGAACATCTAATGTGATA
>NC_092179.1:31696022-31698522 GCF_045791955.1 Oncorhynchus clarkii lewisi | reverse complement strand
GAAGTGGAACCGCTCTGTCAAATGTCTGAAAGTGGAAGTGGCTCTGTCAACTGTCTGGAAGTGGAACCTCTCTGTCAACTGTCTGGAAGTAGAACCGCTCTGTCAACTGTCTGGAAGTGGAACCGCTCTGTCAACTGTCTGGAAGTGGAACCGCTCTGTCAACTGTCTGGAAGAGGAAGTGGCTCTGTCAACTGTCTGGAAGTGGAACCACTCTGTCAACTGTCTGGAAGTGGAACCGCTCTGTCAACTGTCTGGAAGTGGAACCGCTCTGTCAACTGTCTGGAAGTGGAAGCGCTCTGTCAACTGTCTGGAAGTGGAACCGCTCTGTCAACTGTCTGGAAGTGGAACCGCTCTGTCAACTGTCTGGAAGTGGAACCGCTCTGTCAACTGTCTGGAAGTGGAACCGCTCTGTCAACTGTCTGGAAGTGGAACCGCTCTGTCAACTGTCTGGAAGTGGAACCGCTCTGTCAACTGTCTGGAAGAGGAAGTGGCTCTGTCAACTGTCTGGAAGTGGAACCGCTCTGTCAACTGTCTGGAAGTGGAACCGCTCTGTCAACTGTCTGGAAGTGGAACCGCTCTGTCAACTGTCTGGAAGTGGAAGTGGCTCTGTCAACTGTCTGGAAGTGGAACCGCTCTGTCAACTGTCTGGAAGTGGAACCGCTCTGTCAACTGTCTGGAAGAGGAAGTGGCTCTGTCAACTGTCTGGAAGTGGAACCGCTCTGTCAACTGTCTGGAAGTGGAACCGCTCTGTCAACTGTCTGGAAGTGGAACCGCTCTGTCAACTGTCTGGAAGTGGAAGTGGCTCTGTCAACTGTCTGGAAGTGGAACCTCTCTGTCAACTGTCTGTAAGTGGAACCACTCTGTCAACTGTCTGGAAGTGGAACCGCTCTGTCAACTGTCTGGAAGAGGAAGTGGCTCTGTCAACTGTCTGGAAGTGGAACCGCTCTGTCAACTGTCTGGAAGAGGAAGTGGCTCTGTCAACTGTCTGGAAGAGGAAGTGGCTCTGTCAACTGTCTGGAAGTGGAACCGCTCTGTTAACTGTCTGGAAGAGGAAGTGGCTCTGTCAACTGTCTGGAAGTGGAACCTCTCTGTCAACTGTCTGGAAGTGGAACCGCTCTGTCAACTGTCTGGAAGAGGAAGTGGCTCTGTCAACTGTCTGGAAGTGGAACCGCTCTGTCAACTGTCTGGAAGTGGAACCTCTCTGTCAACTGTCTGGAAGTGGAAGTGGCTCTGTCAACTGTCTGGAAGTGGAACCGCTCTGTCAACTGTCTGGAAGTGGAACCGCTCTGTCAACTGTCTAGAAGTGGAACCGCTCTGTCAACTGTCTGTAAGTGGAACCGCTCTGTCAACTGTCTGGAAGTGGAAGTGGCTCTGTCAACTGTCTGGAAGTGGAACCGCTCTGTCAACTGTCTGGAAGTGGAACCGGCTCTGTCAACTGTCTGGAAGTGGAACCGCTCTGTCAACTGTCTGGAAGTGGAACCGCTCTGTCAACTGTCTGGAAGTGGAAGTGGCTCTGTCAACTGTCTGGAAGTGGAAGTGGCTCTGTCAACTGTCTGGTAGTGGAACCTCTCTGTCAACTGTCTGGAAGTAGAACCGCTCTGTCAACTGTCTGGAAGTGGAACCGCTCTGTCAACTGTCTGGAAGTGGAACCACTCTGTCAACTGTCTGGAAGTGGAACCGCTCTGTCAACTGTCTGGAAGAGGAAGTAGCTCTGTCAACTGTCTGGAAGTGGAACTGCTCTGTCAACTGTCTGGAAGAGGAAGTGGCTCTGTCAACTGTCTGGAAGTGGAACCGCTCTGTCAACTGTCTGGAAGTGGAACCGCTCTGTCAACTGTCTGGAAGTGGAACCTCTCTGTCAACTGTCTGGAAGTGGAAGTGGCTCTGTCAACTGTCTGGAAGTGGAACCTCTCTGTCAACTGTCTGGAAGTAGAACCGCTCTGTCAACTGTCTGGAAGAGGAAGTGGCTCTGTCAACTGTCTGGAAGTGGAACCGCTCTGTCAACTGTCTGGAAGAGGAAGTGGCTCTGTCAACTGTCTGGAAGCGGAACCGCTCTGTCAACTGTCTGGAAGTGGAACCGCTCTGTCAACTGTGTTGAAGTGGAACCGCTCTGTCAACTGTCTGGAAGTGGAACCGCTCTGTCAACTGTCTGGATGTGGAACCGCTCTGTCAACTGTCTGGAAGAGGAAGTGGCTCTGTCAACTGTCTGGAAGTGGAACCACTCTGTCAACTGTCTGGAAGTGGAACCGCTCTGTCAACTGTCTGGAAGTGGAACCGCTCTGTCAACTGTCTGGAAGAGGAACCGCTCTGTCAACTGTCTGGAAGTGGAACCGTTCTGTCAACTGTCTGGAAGTGGAACCGCTCTGTCAACTGTCTGGAAGTGGAACCGCTCTGTCAACTGTCTGGAAGTGGAACCTCTCTGTCAACTGTCTGGAAGTGGAACCGCTCTGTCAACTGTCTGGAAGTGGAACCTCTCTGTTAACTGTCTGGAAGTGGAACCGCT
>NC_092179.1:31683522-31691022 GCF_045791955.1 Oncorhynchus clarkii lewisi | reverse complement strand
AGAGAGAACAGGACACAGACACTGTCAGTTAAACATAATAGGAAATGCCTCCATGTAATGGAAGCAGAGGACCACCTTGCAGGGTTTGGTCTGATGACATTTTGATATAAGAGCGGTGAGGTCTCTCAGGGCCCTTCATCATTCAAGACCATTTCAACGTTCAACATGCCCATCTGAATCTGAAGAATCTCACACATGATCTGTCCATCAACTCTCCCCAGCAGGAATAGGTCTAACCCAGACTAACACAGTGTGTGTTCCTCAGTTACAGGGAACTGAGCATTAACTTTATTCCTTCATTCAAGGTTTCACCTGGGTGTTATTGAGAGGGAACGTTTGGCTTGGACTGGGCTGTGTCTGGATGCCAGCGGTGGGATGATAGCCAAAGAGAGTGTGTGTGTAGCTGTGTGTGTGTGTAGCTGTGTGTGTGTGTTGCTGTGTGTGTGTGTGTAGCTGTGTGTGTGTAGCTGTGTGTGTAGCTGTGTGTGTGTGTAGCTGTGTGTGTGTGTTGCTGTGTGTGTGTGTGTAGCTGTGTGTGTGTAGCTGTGTGTGTAGCTGTGTGTGTGTGTAGCTGTGTGTGTGTAGCTGTGTGTGTGTGTGTAGCTGTGTGTGTGTGTAGCTGTGTGTGTGTGTAGCTGTGTGTGTGTAGCTGTGTGTGTGTAGCTGTGTGTGTGTGTAGCTGTGTGTGTGTAGCTGTGTGTGTGTGTAGCTGTGTGTGTGTGTAGCTGTGTGTGTGTGTAGCTGTGTGTGTGTAGCTGTGTGTGTGTATAGCTGTGTGTGTGTAGCTGTGTGTGTGTAGCTGTGTGTGTGTGTAGCTGTGTGTGTGTAGCTGTGTGTGTGTAGCTCTGTGTGTGTCATGCCCTTCTCTCCCATCACTAAAGACCCAACATACAGTTGAAGTGGGAAGTTTACATACACTTAGGTTGGAGTCATTAAAACTCGCTTTTCAACCCCTCCACAAATGTATCGTTAATAAACTGGTCAGTTAGGACATTTATCCAGTTATATATAGTCTATATCCAGTTATATATAGTCTATATCCAGTTATATATAGTCTATATCCAGTTATATATAGTCTATATCCAGTTATATATAGTCTATATCCAGTTATATATAGTCTATATCCAGTTATATATAGTCTATATCCAGTTATATATAGTCTATATCCAGTTATATATAGTCTATATCCAGTTATATACAGTCTATATCCAGTTATATATAGTCTATATCCAGTTATATATAGTCTATATTGTTATATAGTATATATCCAGTGATATATAGTCTATATTGTTATATAGTATATATCCAGTTATATATAGTCTATATTGTTATATATAGTCTATATCCAGTTATATATAGTCTATATCCAGTTATATATAGTCTATATCCAGTTATATATAGTCTATATCCAGTTATATATAGTCTATATTGTTATATATAGTCTATATCCAGTTATATATAGTCTATATCCAGTTATATATAGTCTATATCCAGTTATATATAGTCTATATCTAGTTTTATATAGTCTATATCCAGTTATATATAGTCTATATTGTTATATATAGTCTATATCCAGTGATATATAGTCTATATCCAGTTATATAGTCTATATCCAGTGATATATAGTCTATATCCAGTGATATATAGTCTATATCCAGTGATATATAGTCTATATCCAGTTATATAGTCTATATCCAGTTATATATAGTCTATATCCAGTGATATATAGTCTATATCCAGTGATATATAGTCTATATCCAGTGATATATAGTCTATATCCAGTGATATATAGTCTACATCCAGTGATATATAGTCTATACCCAGTGATATATAGTTAATATATCCAGTTATCTATAGTCTATATCCAGTGATATATAGTCTATATCCAGTTATATATAGTCTATATCCAGTGATATATAGTCTATATCCAGTGATATATAGTCTATATCCAGTGATATATAGTCTATATCCAGTTATATATAGTCTATATCCAGTGATATATAGTCTATATCCAGTGATATATAGTCTATATCCAGTTATATATAGTCTATATCCAGTTATATATAGTCTATATCCAGTTATATATAGTCTATATTGTTATATATAGTCTATATCCAGTGATATATAGTCTATATCCAGTTATATAGTCTATATCCAGTGATATATAGTCTATATCCAGTTATATAGTCTATATCCAGTTATATATAGTCTATATCCAGTGATATATAGTCTATATCCAGTGATATATAGTCTATATCCAGTGATATATAGTCTACATCCAGTGATATATAGTCTATATCCAGTGATATATAGTCTATATCCAGTGATATATAGTCTACATCCAGTGATAAATAGTCTACATCCAGTGATATATAGTCTATACCCAGTGATATATAGTTAATATATCCAGTTATCTATAGTCTATATCCAGTGATATATAGGCTCTATCCAGTTATATAGTCTATATCCAGTTATATATAGTCTATATCCAGTGATATATAGTCTACATCCAGTGATATATAGTCTATACCCAGTGATATATAGTTAATATATCCAGTTATCTATAGTCTATATCCAGTGATATATAGTCTATACCCAGTGATATATAGTTAATATATCCAGTTATCTATAGTCTATATCCAGTGATATATAGTCTATATCCAGTTATATATAGTCTATATCCAGTTATATATAGTCTATATCCAGTGATATATAGTCTATATCCAGTGATATATAGTCTACATCCAGTGATATATAGTCTATATCCAGTGATATATAGTCTATATCCAGTGATATATAGTCTATATCCAGTGATATATAGTCTATATCCAGTGATATATAGTCTATACCCAGTGATATGTAGTTAATATATCCAGTTATCTATAGTCTATATCCAGTGATATCTAGTCTATATCCAGTTATATATAGTCTATATCCAGATATATATAGTCTATATCCAGTGATATATAGTCTATATCCAGTGATATATAGTCTACATCCAGTGATATATAGTCTATACCCAGTGATATATAGTTAATATATCCAGTTATCTATAGTCTATATACAGTGATATATAGTCTATATCCAGTTACATAGTCTATATCCAGTTATATATAGTCTATATCCAGTGATATATAGTCTATATCCAGTGATATATAGTCTATATCCAGTGATATATAGTCTATATCCAGTGATATATAGTATATATCCAGGTATATAGTCTATATCCAGTGATATATAGTCTATATCCAGTGATATATAGTAAATATACAGGTATATAGTCTATATCCAGTGATATATAGTCTATATCCAGTGATATATAGTGTATATCCAGTGATATATAGTCTATATCCAGTGATATATAGTCTATATCCAGTTATATATAGTCTATATCCAGTGATATATAGTGTATATCCAGTTATATATAGTCTATATCCAGTGATATATAGTCTATATCCAGTGATATATAGTCTACATCCAGGGATATATAGTCTATATCCAGTGATATATAGTCTATATCCAGTGATATATAGTCTATATCCAGTGATATATAGTCTATATCCAGTGATATATAGTCTATACCCAGTGATATATAGTTAATATATCCAGTTATCTATAGTCTATATCCAGTGATATATAGTCTATATCCAGTTATATATAGTCTATATCCAGATATATATAGTCTATATCCAGTGATATATAGTCTATATCCAGTGATATATAGTCTATATCCAGTGATATATAGTCTACATCCAGTGATATATAGTCTATACCCAGTGATATATAGTTAATATATCCAGTTATCTATAGTCTATATACAGTGATATATAGTCTATATCCAGTTATATAGTCTATATCCAGTTATATATAGTCTATATCCAGTGATATATAGTCTATATCCAGTGATATATAGTCTATATCCAGTGATATATAGTCTATATCCAGTGATATATAGTCTATATCCAGTGGGGCGGCAGGGTAGCCTAGTGGTTAGAGTGGTTAGAGCGTTGGACTAGTAACCGGAAGGTTGCAAGTTCAAACCCCCGAGCTGACAAGGTACAAATCTGTCGTTCTGCCCCTGAACAGGCAGTTAACCCACTGTTCCTAGGCCGTCATCGAAAATAAGAATTTGTTCTTAACTGACTTGCCTGGTTAAATAAAGGTAAAAAAAAAAAAAAAAAAAAAAAAAAAAAATATCCAGTGATATATAGTATATATCCAGGTATATAGTCTATATCCAGTGATATATAGTCTATATCCAGTGATATATAGTAAATATACAGGTATATAGTCTATATCCAGTGATATATAGTCTATATCCAGTGATATATAGTGTATATCCAGTGATATATAGTCTATATCCAGTGATATATAGTCTATATCCAGTTATATATAGTCTATATCCAGTGATATATAGTGTATATCCAGTGATATATAGTCTATATCCAGTGATATATAATAAATATCCAGGTATATAGTCTATATCCAGTGATATATAGTCTATATCCAGTGATAAATAGTCTATATCCAGTGATATATAATAAATATCCAGGTATATAGTCTATATCCAGTGATATATAGTCTATATCCAGTGATATATAGTCTATATCCAGTGATATATAGTAAATATCCAGGCATATAGTCTATATCCAGTGATATATAATAAATATCCAGGTATATAGTCTAGTATTATACAGCCATTTCCCTTCTTCTGTTCATGTCGGCGTTGGTTTTTCACTGTGAAGTATTTAGGAGACAGTCAGGGAAGAAAGACAATCAATGCCCAGATCCGCAAGACTAAACAGTCGTCCATTCTAAAGTTGACTGTCAAGTGTGTGTGTGTGTGTGTGTGTGTATTCATAATCAAATAATCACATGGAGGGTGTAGCACACTGGCAGTGGGATGAATAGAGAGGTACAAGGCCCTCTTTCCAAACAAGACAAGGCTAACCCACAGTTTAAACACAGCCTTGAACCCTGCAGGGCTAACCCACAGTTTAAACACAGTCCTGAACCCTGCAGGGCTAACCCACAGTTTAAACACAGTCCTGAACCCTGCAGGGCTAGCCCACAGTTTAAACACAGTCCTGTACCCTGCAGGGCTAACCCACAGTTTAAACACAGTCCTGTACCCTGCAGGGCTAACCCACAGTTTAAACACAGTCCTGTACCCTGCAGGGCGAACCCACAGTTTAAACACAGTCCTGTTCCCTGCAAGGCTAACCCACAGTTTAAACACAGTCCTGTACCCTGTAAGGCTAACCCACAGTTTAAACACAGTCCTGTACCCTGCAGGGCTAACCCACAGTTTAAGTATCTCCTCTCTCTCCCAGGGTGCATACCCAGTGTCTCCTCTCTCTCAGGGTGCATACCCAGTGTCTCCTCTCTCTCAGGGTGCATACCCAGTATATCCTCTCTCCCAGGGTGCATACCCAGTATCTAATCTCTCTCTCTCTCCCAGGGTCTAAAGTAGTACACTATATAGGGAATAGGGCTCTGGTCTAAAGTAGTACACTATATAGGGAATAGGGCTCTGGTCTAAAGTAGTACACTATATAGGGAATAGGGCTCTGGTCTAAAGTAGTGCACTATATAGGGAATATGGCTCTGATCTAAAGTAGTGTACTATATAGGGAATAGTGCTCTGGGAATAGGGCACCATTTGGGATGCACAACATATCTCCTCTCCAGTATTTTCACAACCCTGGTGTCGGCATATTTCAAAGGGCCTCTGCGTTAAAGCAGACGACTAGATAAAGGCTTTGTTCACTAATCCTTTCCTGCACTGGCCAGGGCCATAAAAACAACGCCTCGGTTGGCACGGGGCTTTGAAAAGTTAGTCTCGTAATGGCATAGCAGAGAGAAAGAGAATCTGCGTCGGAGCCTCAATTACAACTCAAGTGTCTGCCTGGGACCCATTTCAACAAAGAGGAGAGGAGAGGAGGGTAGCTCTGAGGGCCAGGGGGTGGCCACTACTCAAATGAAAATACAACCACTTCAGAGAAGCCAGGACATTTTAATCGACACATCTTTTTAAAAAGCCTTGTGTACCAGCTGCATTGCGTCACCACTATAGTGGAGTTGTTCTCTCTCTCTCCCTGTCTCTCTCTCTCTCTCTCTGTCTCTCTCTCTCTCTGTCTCTCTCTCTCTCTCTCTGTCTCTCTCTCTCTCTCTCTGTCTCTCTCTCTCTCTCTGTCTCTCTCTCTGTCTCTCTCTGTCTCTCTCTCTCTCTGTCTCTCTGTCTCTCTCTCCATCTCTCTCTCTCTGTCTCTCTCTCGCTCTCTCTCTCTGTCTCTCTCTCTCTCTGTCTCTCTCTGTCTCTCTCTCTCTCTCTGTCTCTCTCTCTCTCTGTCTCTCTCTCTCTCTGTCTCTCTCTGTCTCTCTCTCTCTGTCTCTCTCTGTCTCTCTCTCTCTCTGTCTCTCTCTCTCTCTGTCTCCGTCTCTCTCTCTCATATATATGTTATCATTGCCATAGCAAGTGAAATATATAATAAACAAACACATTACACTAATAAAAGTTGACCTGTGTGTGCGGCCCATGGAACTGTTAGCATGGCTGAGATCAATTCCCCGACTCAGGCTCTCTTTGCCTCTGGCTCCAAACATTTTCCTCAAATTACAGCAAACCCCAACAGTGGCCAGTCTCTCTTCAATTAAATACAACTCATTCACTAAGGAGGAGAGATAAACAGAATACAACTCATTCACTAAGGAGGAGGAGAGAGATAAACAGAATACAACTCATTCACTAAGGAGGAGAGATAAACAGAATACAACTCATTCACTAAGGAGGAGAGAGATAAACAGAATACAACTCATTCACTAAGGAGGAGAGAGATAAACAGAATACAACTCATTCACTAAGGAGGAGAGAGATAAACAGAATACAACTCATTCACTAAGGAGGAGAGATAAACAGAATACAACTCATTCACTAAGGAGGAGAGAGATAAACAGAATACAACTCATTCACTAAGGAGGAGGAGAGAGATAAACAGAATACAACTCATTCACTAAGGAGGAGGAAAGATAAACAGAATACAACTCATTCACTAAGGAGGAGGAGAGATAAACAGAATACAACTCATTCACTAAGGAGGAGGAGAGATAAACAGAATACAACTCATTCACTAAGGAGGAGAGATAAACAGAATACAACTCATTCACTAAGGAGGAGAGAGATAAACAGAATACAACTCATTCACTAAGGAGGAGGAGAGAGATAAACAGAATACAACTCATTCACTAAGGAGGAGAGAGATAAACAGAATACAACTCATTCACTAAGGAGGAGGAGAGAGATAAACAGAATACAACTCATTCACTAAGGAGGAGGAGAGAGATAAACAGAATACAACTCATTCACTAAGGAGGAGGAGAGATAAACAGAATACAACTCATTCACTAAGGAGGAGAGAGATAAACAGAATACAACTCATTCACTAAGGAGGAGGAGAGATAAACAGAATACAACTCATTCACTAAGGAGGAGGAGAGAGA
>NC_092179.1:31663522-31678522 GCF_045791955.1 Oncorhynchus clarkii lewisi | reverse complement strand
GAGGAGGGGAAAGGAGAGAGTAGGGGAAAGGAGAGAGGAGGAGAAAGGAGAGGAGGGGGAAGGAGAGAGGAGGAGGAAGGAGAGAGGAGGGGGAAGGAGAGAGGAGGAGGAAGGAGAGAGGAGGAGGAAGGAGAGGAGGGGGAAGGAGAGAGGAGGAGGGAGGAGAGGAGGGGGAAGGAGAGAGGAGGAGGAAGGAGAGAGTAGGGGGAAGGAGAGAGGAGGAGGAAGGATAGAGGAGGAGGAAGGAGAGAGGAGGAGGAAGGAGAGGAGGGGGAAGGAGAGAGGAGGGGAAAGGAGAGAGGAGGAGGAAGGAGAGGAGGGGGAAGGAGAGAGGAGGAGGAAGGAGAGAGGAGGAGGAAGGTAAAGATAAGTGAAGGGACTCCAGTGAAAGACAATCTGCATTCAGTGCTCCTTCCCCCTCCTCTCCTTCCCCCTCCTCTCCTTCCTATCTCCTTCCCCCTCCTCTCCTTCCTATCTCCTTCCCCCTCCTCTCTCCTTTCTCCTTCTATCTCCTTCCCCCTCCTCTCCTTCCTATCTCCTTCCCCCTCCTCTCCCCTTCCCCCTCCTCTCTCCTTTCTCCTTCTATCTCCTTCCCCCTCCTCTCCTTCCTATCTCCTTCTCATCTTCACTCTTCTTTGTCTCTTCTTTCTCCTCTGATCAAAGGTAAGGCTCTCTCTATGGGCCCACATTGATTTAGACTCTCCATTCCAACTCTCTCTGTACCCCTCCACCCCATTTTACACACACACACACACACACACACACACACACACACACACACACACACACACACACACACACACACACACACACACACACACACACACACACACACACACACACACACACACAAACGCACGAACACACAAGCACACACACCTCTCCCACCCCACCAACCCCATCAGTCCCCGTTCAATTCTCCCAGACCCATTTCATATGGTAATTAAAAGTCCAGGCCACTTATGGAGAGAGGGAGAGAGTAAGAGCCTGATAAAAAATACAGTAATTGTTGCTGAAACCGAAAGTGGAGATGGGCTCTAGTTGCCTGGAGATTTCTTTAAAGGAAGAAGGAAAAGGTCAAGGATAGACAGGGGATGGAGAGAGAGAGAGAGAAAAAAGGTAGAGAGAGAGAGAGAGAGAGAGAGAGAGAGAGAGAGAGAGAGAGAGAGGAGAAAGATAGAGAGAGAGAGAGAGAGACAGAGAAAGAGAGAGAGAGAGAGCGAGAGAGAGAGAGACAGAGAGAGAGGAGAAAGGTAGTGAGAAGAGAGGCTCATTCCTATTGAAAAAAGAGCTTCTTTAATTTCGACCAGGCAGCAGCGATGGTAGAGGAGGGAGACGATCGACTCACAGAGACTGGAGGTTCCTGAGGTTCTGAAGGGCTTCGCCTGGAACCCGTCGTAGCTGGTTGTTCTGAAGCATCCTGCATGGGAATATAAAACGCAAGAGATCGTCAGGGCAGGGGGAAGAAAACTGATGGCGTACCTGAAAGGCTCTCTATGACTTAGACAACATCTATCAGAGAGAGGTGACACAGAACACAGACCCTTTAAAATCTATCAGAGGTGACACAGAACACATACCCTTTAAAATCTATCAGAGAGAGGTGACACAGAACACATACCCTTTAAAATCTATCAGAGAGAGGTGACACAGAACACAAACCCTTTAAAATCTATCAGAGAGAGGTGACACAGAACACAGACCCTTTAAAATCTATCAGAGAGAGGTGACACAGAACACATACCCTTTAAAATCTATCAGAGAGAGGTGACACAGAACACATACCCTTTAAAATCTATCAGAGAGAGGTGACACAGAACACATACCCTTTCAAATCTATCAGAGAGAGGTGACACAGAACACATACCCTTTAAAATCTATCAGAGAGAGGTGACACAGAACAGCTATAGGGTAGACTGTGTATTTATATAGCCTGTAGGGTAGACTGTGTATTTATATAGTCTGTAGCTGTAGGGTAGACTGTGTATTTATATAGTCTGTAGACTGTGTATTTATATAGTCTATAGCTGTAGGGTAGACTGTGTATTTATATAGTCTGTAGACTGTGTATTTATATAGTCTATAGCTGTAGGGTAGACTGTGTATTTATATAGTCTGTAGACTGTGTATTTATATAGTCTGTAGCTGTAGGGTAGACTGTGTATTTATATAGTCTGTAGACTGTGTATTTATATAGTCTATAGCTGTAGGGTAGACTGTGTATTTATATAGTCTGTAGACAGTGTATTTATATAGTCTATAGCTGTAGGGTAGACTGTGTATTTATATAGTCTGTAGACTGTGTATTTATATAGTCCATAGCTGTAGGGTAGACTGTGTATTTATATAGTCTGTAGACTGTGTATTTATATAGTCTATAGCTGTAGGGTAGACTGTGTATTTATATAGTCTGTAGACTGTGTATTTATATAGCCTGTAGCTGTAGGGTAGACTGTGTATTTATATAGCCTATAGCTGTAGGGTAGACTGTGTATTTATATAGTCTGTAGACTGTGTATTTATATAGTCTATAGCTGTAGGGTAGACTGTGTATTTATATAGTCTGTAGACTGTGTATTTATATAGTCCATAGCTGTAGGGTAGACTGTGTATTTATATAGTCTGTAGACTGTGTATTTAAATAGCTTGTAGCTGTAGGGTAGACTGTGTATTTATATAGTCTGTAGCTGTAGGGTAGACTGTGTATTTATATAGTCTGTAGACTGTGTATTTATATAGCCTGTAGACTGTGTATTTATATAGTTTGTAGACTGTGTATTTATATAGCCTGTAGCTGTAGGGTAGACTGTGTATTTATATAGCCTATAGCTGTAGGGTAGACTGTGTATTTATATAGCCTATAGACTGTGTATTTATATAGCCTGTAGACTGTGTATTTATATAGTCTATAGCTGTAGGGTAGACTGTGTCTTTATATAGTCTGTAGACTGTGTATTTATATAGCCTGTAGCTGTAGGGTAGACTGTGTATTTATATAGTCTGTAGCTGTAGGGTAGACTGTGTATTTATATAGTCTATAGACTGTGTATTTATATAGCCTGTAGACTGTGTATTTATATAGTTTGTAGACTGTGTATTTATATAGCCTGTAGCTGTAGGGTAGACTGTGTATTTATATAGTCTATAGACTGTGTATTTATATAGCCTGTAGACTGTGTATTTATATAGTTTGTAGACTGTGTATTTATATAGCCTGTAGCTGTAGGGTAGACTGTGTATTTATATAGTCTATAGACTGTGTATTTATATAGCCTGTAGACTGTGTATTTATATAGTTTGTAGACTGTGTATTTATATAGCCTGTAGCTGTAGGGTAGACTGTGTATTTATATAGCCTATAGCTGTAGGGTAGACTGTGTATTTATATAGCCTATAGCTGTAGGGTAGACTGTGTATTTATATAGTCTATAGCTGTAGGGTAGACTGTGTCTTTATATAGTCTGTAGACTGTGTATTTATATAGCCTGTAGCTGTAGGGTAGACTGTGTATTTATATAGTCTGTAGACTGTGTATTTATATAGCCTGTAGCTGTAGGGTAGACTGTGTATTTATATAGCCTGTAGCTGTAGGGTAGACTGTGTATTTATATAGCCTGTAGACTGTGTATTTATATAGCTTGTAGACTGTGTATTTATATAGCCTGTAGACTGTGTATTTATATAGCCTGTAGACTGTGTATTTATATAGCCTGTAGACTGTGTATTTATATAGTCTGTAGCTGTAGAGTAGACTGTGTATTTATATAGTCTGTAGCTGTAGGGTAGACTGCGTATTTATATAGTCTGTAGACTGTGTATTTATATAGCCTGTAGCTGTAGGGTAGACTGTGTATTTATATAGTCTATAGACTGTGTATTTATATAGCCTGTAGACTGTGTATTTATATAGTCTGTAGACTGTGTATTTATATAGCCTGTAGCTGTAGGGTAGACTGCGTATTTATTTAGCCTATAGCTGTAGGGTAGACTGTGTATTTATATAGCCTATAGCTGTAGGGTAGACTGTGTATTTATGTAGTCTGTAGACTGTGTATTTATATAGCCTGTAGCTGTAGGGTAGACTGTGTATTTATATAGTCTGTAGACTGTGTATTTATATAGCCTGTAGCTGTAGGGTAGACTGTGTATTTATATAGTCTGTAGCTGTAGGGTAGACTGTGTATTTATATAGTCTGTAGACTGTGTATTTATATAGCCTGTAGGGTAGACTGTGTATTTATATAGTCTGTAGACTGTGTATTTATATAGTCTATAGCTGTAGGGTAGACTGTGTCTTTATATAGTCTGTAGACTGTGTATTTATATAGCCTGTAGCTGTATGGTAGACTGTGTATTTATATAGTCTGTAGACTGTGTATTTATATAGCCTGTAGCTGTAGGGTAGACTGTGTATTTATATAGCCTGTAGCTGTAGGGTAGACTGTGTATTTATATAGCCTGTAGACTGTGTATTTATATAGCTTGTAGACTGTGTATTTATATAGCCTGTAGACTGTGTATTTATATAGCCTGTAGACTGTGTATTTATATAGTCTGTAGACTGTGTATTTATATAGTCTGTAGCTGTAGGGTAGACTGTGTATTTATATAGCCTGTAGACTGTGTATTTATATAGTCTGTAGCTGTAGGGTAGACTGCGTATTTATATAGTCTGTAGACTGTGTATTTATATAGCCTGTAGCTGTAGGGTAGACTGTGTATTCATATAGTCTATAGACTGTGTATTTATATAGCCTGTAGACTGTGTATTTATATAGTCTGTAGACTGTGTATTTATATAGCCTGTAGCTGTAGGGTAGACTGTGTATTTATATAGCCTATAGCTGTAGGGTAGACTGTGTATTTATATAGTCTGTAGACTGTGTATTTATATAGTCTATAGCTGTAGGGTAGACTGTGTATTTATATAGTCTGTAGACTGTGTATTTATATAGCCTGTAGCTGTAGGGTAGATTGTGTATTTATATAGTCTGTAGCTGTAGGGTAGACTGTGTATTTATATAGTCTGTAGACTGTGTATTTATATAGCCTGTAGCTGTAGGGTAGACTGTGTATTTATATAGTCTATAGCTGTAGGGTAGACTGTGTATTTATATAGTCTGTAGACTGTGTATTTATATAGCCTGTAGCTGTAGGGTAGACTGTGTATTTATATAGTCTATAGCTGTAGGGTAGACTGTGTATTTATATAGTCTGTAGACTGTGTATTTATATAGCTTGTAGCTGTAGGGTAGACTGTGTATTTATATAGTCTCTAGCTGTAGGGTAGACTGTGTATTTATATAGTCTGTAGCTGTAGGGTAGACTGTGTATTTATATAGTCTGTAGACTGTGTATTTATATAGCCTGTAGCTGTAGGGTAGACTGTGTATTTATATAGTCTGTAGACTGTGTATTTATATAGTCTATAGCTGTAGGGTAGACTGTGTATTTATATAGTCTGTAGACTGTGTATTTATATAGTCTGTAGCTGTAGGGTAGACTGTGTATTTATATAGTCTGTAGACTGTGTATTTATATAGTCTATAGCTGTAGGGTAGACTGTGTATTTATATAGTCTGTAGACAGTGTATTTATATAGTCTATAGCTGTAGGGTAGACTGTGTATTTATATAGTCTGTAGACTGTGTATTTATATAGTCCATAGCTGTAGGGTAGACTGTGTATTTATATAGTCTGTAGACTGTGTATTTATATAGTCTATAGCTGTAGGGTAGACTGTGTATTTATATAGTCTGTAGACTGTGTATTTATATAGCCTGTAGCTGTAGGGTAGACTGTGTATTTATATAGCCTATAGCTGTAGGGTAGACTGTGTATTTATATAGTCTGTAGACTGTGTATTTATATAGTCTATAGCTGTAGGGTAGACTGTGTATTTATATAGTCTGTAGACTGTGTATTTATATAGTCCATAGCTGTAGGGTAGACTGTGTATTTATATAGTCTGTAGACTGTGTATTTATATAGCTTGTAGCTGTAGGGTAGACTGTGTATTTATATAGTCTGTAGCTGTAGGGTAGACTGTGTATTTATATAGTCTGTAGACTGTGTATTTATATAGCCTGTAGACTGTGTATTTATATAGTTTGTAGACTGTGTATTTATATAGCCTGTAGCTGTAGGGTAGACTGTGTATTTATATAGCCTATAGCTGTAGGGTAGACTGTGTATTTATATAGCCTATAGCTGTAGGGTAGACTGTGTATTTATATAGTCTATAGCTGTAGGGTAGACTGTGTATTTATATAGTCTATAGCTGTAGGGTAGACTGTGTCTTTATATAGTCTGTAGACTGTGTATTTATATAGCCTGTAGCTGTAGGGTAGACTGTGTATTTATATAGTCTGTAGCTGTAGGGTAGACTGTGTATTTATATAGTCTATAGACTGTGTATTTATATAGCCTGTAGACTGTGTATTTATATAGTTTGTAGACTGTGTATTTATATAGCCTGTAGCTGTAGGGTAGACTGTGTATTTATATAGTCTATAGACTGTGTATTTATATAGCCTGTAGACTGTGTATTTATATAGTTTGTAGACTGTGTATTTATATAGCCTGTAGCTGTAGGGTAGACTGTGTATTTATATAGTCTATAGACTGTGTATTTATATAGCCTGTAGACTGTGTATTTATATAGTTTGTAGACTGTGTATTTATATAGCCTGTAGCTGTAGGGTAGACTGTGTATTTATATAGCCTATAGCTGTAGGGTAGACTGTGTATTTATATAGCCTATAGCTGTAGGGTAGACTGTGTATTTATATAGTCTATAGCTGTAGGGTAGACTGTGTCTTTATATAGTCTGTAGACTGTGTATTTATATAGCCTGTAGCTGTAGGGTAGACTGTGTATTTATATAGTCTGTAGACTGTGTATTTATATAGCCTGTAGCTGTAGGGTAGACTGTGTATTTATATAGCCTGTAGCTGTAGGGTAGACTGTGTATTTATATAGCCTGTAGACTGTGTATTTATATAGCTTGTAGACTGTGTATTTATATAGCCTGTAGACTGTGTATTTATATAGCCTGTAGACTGTGTATTTATATAGCCTGTAGACTGTGTATTTATATAGTCTGTAGCTGTAGAGTAGACTGTGTATTTATATAGTCTGTAGCTGTAGGGTAGACTGCGTATTTATATAGTCTGTAGACTGTGTATTTATATAGCCTGTAGCTGTAGGGTAGACTGTGTATTTATATAGTCTATAGACTGTGTATTTATATAGCCTGTAGACTGTGTATTTATATAGTCTGTAGACTGTGTATTTATATAGCCTGTAGCTGTAGGGTAGACTGCGTATTTATTTAGCCTATAGCTGTAGGGTAGACTGTGTATTTATATAGCCTATAGCTGTAGGGTAGACTGTGTATTTATGTAGTCTGTAGACTGTGTATTTATATAGCCTGTAGCTGTAGGGTAGACTGTGTATTTATATAGTCTGTAGACTGTGTATTTATATAGCCTGTAGCTGTAGGGTAGACTGTGTATTTATATAGTCTGTAGCTGTAGGGTAGACTGTGTATTTATATAGTCTGTAGACTGTGTATTTATATAGCCTGTAGGGTAGACTGTGTATTTATATAGTCTGTAGACTGTGTATTTATATAGTCTATAGCTGTAGGGTAGACTGTGTCTTTATATAGTCTGTAGACTGTGTATTTATATAGCCTGTAGCTGTATGGTAGACTGTGTATTTATATAGTCTGTAGACTGTGTATTTATATAGCCTGTAGCTGTAGGGTAGACTGTGTATTTATATAGCCTGTAGCTGTAGGGTAGACTGTGTATTTATATAGCCTGTAGACTGTGTATTTATATAGCTTGTAGACTGTGTATTTATATAGCCTGTAGACTGTGTATTTATATAGCCTGTAGACTGTGTATTTATATAGTCTGTAGACTGTGTATTTATATAGTCTGTAGCTGTAGGGTAGACTGTGTATTTATATAGCCTGTAGACTGTGTATTTATATAGTCTGTAGCTGTAGGGTAGACTGCGTATTTATATAGTCTGTAGACTGTGTATTTATATAGCCTGTAGCTGTAGGGTAGACTGTGTATTCATATAGTCTATAGACTGTGTATTTATATAGCCTGTAGACTGTGTATTTATATAGTCTGTAGACTGTGTATTTATATAGCCTGTAGCTGTAGGGTAGACTGTGTATTTATATAGCCTATAGCTGTAGGGTAGACTGTGTATTTATATAGTCTGTAGACTGTGTATTTATATAGTCTATAGCTGTAGGGTAGACTGTGTATTTATATAGTCTGTAGACTGTGTATTTATATAGCCTGTAGCTGTAGGGTAGATTGTGTATTTATATAGTCTGTAGCTGTAGGGTAGACTGTGTATTTATATAGTCTGTAGACTGTGTATTTATATAGCCTGTAGCTGTAGGGTAGACTGTGTATTTATATAGTCTATAGCTGTAGGGTAGACTGTGTATTTATATAGTCTGTAGACTGTGTATTTATATAGCCTGTAGCTGTAGGGTAGACTGTGTATTTATATAGTCTATAGCTGTAGGGTAGACTGTGTATTTATATAGTCTGTAGACTGTGTATTTATATAGCTTGTAGCTGTAGGGTAGACTGTGTATTTATATAGTCTCTAGCTGTAGGGTAGACTGTGTATTTATATAGTCTGTAGCTGTAGGGTAGACTGTGTATTTATATAGTCTGTAGACTGTGTATTTATATAGCCTGTAGCTGTAGGGTAGACTGTGTATTTATATAGTCTCTAGCTGTAGGGTAGACTGTGTATTTATATAGTCTGTAGCTGTAGGGTAGACTGTGTATTTATATAGTCTGTAGACTGTGTATTTATATAGCTTGTAGCTGTAGGGTAGACTGTGTATTTATATAGTCTCTAGCTGTAGGGTAGACTGTGTATTTATATAGTCTGTAGCTGTAGGGTAGACTGTGTATTTATATAGTCTGTAGACTGTGTATTTATATAGCTTGTAGCTGTAGGGTAGACTGTGTATTTATATAGCCTATAGCAGTAGGGTAGACTGTGTATTTATATAGTCTGTAGACTGTGTATTTATATAGCCTGTAGCTGTAGGGTAGAATGTGTATTTATATAGTCTGTAGACTGTGTATTTATATAGCTTGTAGCTGTAGGGTAGACTGTGTATTTATATAGCCTATAGCAGTAGGGTAGACTGTGTATTTATATAGTCTGTAGACTGTGTATTTATATAGCCTGCAGCTGTAGGGTAGACTGTGTATTTATATAGTCTATAGCTGTAGGGTAGACTGTGTATTTATATAGTCTGTAGCTGTAGGGTAGACTGTGTATTTATATAGCCTGTAGACTGTGTATTTATATAGCCTGCAGCTGTAGGGTAGACTGTGTATTTATATAGTCTGTAGACTGTGTATTTATATAGTCTATAGCTGTAGGGTAGACTGTGTATTTACAGTGCCTTGCGAAAGTATTCGGCCCCCTTGAACTTTGCGACCTTTTGCCACAACTCAGGCTTCAAACATAAAGATATAAAACTGTATTTTTTTGTGAAGAATCAACAACAAGTGGGACACAATCATGAAGTGGAACGACATTTATTGGATATTTCAAACTTTTTTAACAAATCAAAAACTGAAAAATTGGGCGTGCAAAATTATTCAGCCCCTTTACTTTCAGTGCAGCAAACTCTCTCCAGAAGTTCAGTGAGGATCTCTGAATGATCCAATGTTGACCTAAATGACTAATGATGATAAATACAATCCACCTGTGTGTAATCAAGTTTCCGTATAAATGCACCTGCACTGTGATAGTCTCAGAGGTCCGTTAAAAGCGCAGAGAGCATCATGAAGAACAAGGAACACACCAGGCAGGTCCGAGATACTGTTGTGAAGAAGTTTAATGCCGGATTTGGATACAAAAAAAATTCCCAAGCTTTAAACATCCCAAGGAGCACTGTGCAAGCGATAATATTGAAATGGAAGGAGTATCAGACCACTGCAAATCTACCAAGACCTGGCCGTCCCTCTAAACTTTCAGCTCATACAAGGAGAAGACTGATCAGAGATGCAGCCAAGAGGCCCATGATCACTCTGGATGAACTGCAGAGATCCACAGCTGAGGTGGGAGACTCTGTCCATAGGACAACAATCAGTCGTATATTGCACAAATCTGGCCTTTATGGAAGAGTGGCAAGAAGAAAGCCTTTTCTTAAAGATATCCATAAAAAGTGTTGTTTAAAGTTTGCCACAAGCCACCTGGGAGACACACCAAACATGTGGAAGAAGGTGCTCTGGTCAGATGAAACCAAAATTGAATTTTTTGGCAACAATGCAAAACGTTATGTTTGGCGTAAAAGCAACACAGCTCACACACCATCCCCACTGTCAAACATGGTGGTGGCAGCATCATGGTTTGGGCCTGCTTTTCTTCAGCAGGGACAGGGAAGATTGTTAAAATTGATGGGAAGATGGATGGAGCCAAATACAGGACCATTCTGGAAGAAAACCTGATGGAGTCTGCAAAAGACCTGAGACTGGGACGGAGATTTGTCTTCCAACAAGACAATGATCCAAAACATAAAGCAAAATCTACAATGGAATGGTTCAAAAATAAACATATCCAGGTGTTAGAATGGCCAAGTCAAAGTCCAGACCTGAATCCAATCGAGAATCTGTGGAAAGAACTGAAAACTGCTGTTCACAAATGCTCTCCATCCAACCTCACTGAGCTCGAGCTGTTTTGCAAGGAGGAATGGGAAAAAATTTCAGTCTCTAGATGTGCAAAACTGATAGAGACATACCCCAAGCGACTTACAGCTGTAATCGCAGCAAAAGGTGGCGCTACAAAGTATTAACTTAAGGGGGCTGAATAATTTTGCACGCCCAATTTTTCAGTTTTTGATTTGTTAAAAAAGTTTGAAATATCCAATAAATGTCGTTCCACTTCATGATTGTGTCCCACTTGTTGTTGATTCTTCACAAAAAAAATACAGTTTTATATCTTTATGTTCGAAGCCTGAAATGTGGCAAAAGGTCGCAAAGTTCAAGGGGGCCGAATACTTTCGCAAGGCACTGTATATAGCCTATAGACTGAGTATTTATATGAGTGGATAGTAATCTAAGTGTCAGAGTGCTGAGGCAGAACTAACACAGCATGGGCCTACTGTAATGTGTGTCATCATTAAAATGAAATACAATAGAAGACAATAGACTACAATATAATACAATAGACTACAATAGACTACAATAGACTACAATAGACTACAATATAATACAATAGACTATCCTAACGCACACAGATCATACAGAATACTCTGCTGTGGTGTAGTGTTAACGCAGGCAAATCTGGACCACATATACCCACTGGTGACAGGGTTACGAATCCCACCTCGGCCCCTACTCTCTGTCCCCCTCAATATCTGTCAATTCAATTCAATTCAATTCAAGGGCTTTATTGGCAACATGACACATCAAGTGAAATAGATAATAAACACAAAATATAAAATATATATCTGTCTCTCTCTCTCGCTTCTGACTGTCACTGTCCGTCCACAAATAAAATACCTATATAGGTGTAAATTACAACGCACAAATATCCTATCGCTGATCCCTCAGGAAACAACATCTCTGGACTGTGTTAGTACATCATCTAATCTCCTGTCTGTACACGAACAAACTGGGTGTTAAATCTTCACCCAGAGTTCCGTAGTCTGTCAAGCCACAGATGAGGAACACACAGACAGGATCACAGGCAGCAGAACATCGGATGTGGACATTGCCCAAACATGTTGGAATTCAGGCTTAGAGGCAGATGTGTACTCAACTCTCTCTTAGCTGTCTGTCTCCTAGTCTCTCTCTCTCTCTCTCTCTCTCTCTCTCTCTCTCTCTCTCTCTGTCTCTCTGTCTGTCTGTCTCTGTCTGTCTCCCTAGTCTCTCTCCCAGTCTCTCTCTCTGTCTGTCTCCTAGTCTCTCTCCCAGTCTCTCTCTCTCTCTCTCTCTCTGTCTCTCTCCTAGTCTCTCTCTCCCAGTCTCTCTCTGTCTGTCTGTCTCCTAGTCTCTCTCCCAGTCTCTCTCGCTCTCCCCTGTTTGAGCGAGCTGCGAATGTAAACAAACAAATAACTTAATGAGCTCATCTGATTGGCTGTGAAAGTGTGTCACATTCCTCTATCTGACCACTAAGACCTCTTCTCCCCAGATGTCCAGTATAAAACTCTTCTTGACAACAGTCATAACAAGCCTTCCTCGGACAACGGTAGGGTAGCATGTGTACCCACAATGCCAAGGAGAAAGGCTAATGAAACAAATGGTTTTATAGAACCAAACATCTCTATACCTATGAAGAGAAGACCAGACCAGCTGCTATCACTAATATTCTTTTTAAGGGATAAAATATGTGAATATACATCAACTTTTATATTTAATAAATCTGTCCTGTTCTTCTTTTTAACTACACATTTTCTTTCTTCTTCTTCAGATTGATAAACTACACTACACTACCAATAGTATGTGGATAAACTACACTACACTACCAATAGTATGTGGATAAACTACACTACACTACCAATAGTATGTGGATAAACTACACTACCAATAGTATGTGGACACTTGCTCGTCGAACATCCATTCTAAGCTCATTAATATGGAGTTGGTCCCCTCTCTTTGCTGTGATAACAGCCTCCACTCTTCTGGGAAGAGTTTCCACTAGATGTTGGAACATTGCTGCTATAACAGCCTCCACTCTTCTGGGAAGAGTTTCCACTAGATGTTGGAACATTGCTGCTATAACAGCCTCCACTCTTCTGGGAAGAGTTTCCACTAGATGTTGGAACATTGCTGCTGGGACTTGTTTCCATTCAGCATTAGTGAGGTCGGACACTGATGTTGGGCGGTTAGGCCTGACTCGCAGTCAGCGTTCCAATTCATCCCAAAGGTGTTCGATGGGGTTGAGGTCAGGGCTTTGTGCAGGCCAGTCAAGTTCTTCCACACCGATCGACAAACCATTTCTGTATGAACCTTGCTTTGTGCACGGGGGCAATGTCATACTGAAACAGGAAAGGGCCTCCCCCAAACTGTTGCCACAAGGTTGGAAGCACAGAATTGTCTAGAATGTCATTGTATGCTGTAGAGTGAAGATTTCCCTTCACTGGAAGCAAGGGGCCTAGCCTGAACCTTGAAAAACAGCCCCAAACCATAATTCCTCTTCCACCAAACTTTACAGCGGGCACTATGCATTGGGGCAGGTAGCGTTCTCCTGGCATCCACCAAAACCAGATTCGTCTGTCGGACTGCCAGATGGTGAACCGTGATTCATCCCTCCAGAGAACGCATTTCCACTGCTCAAGAGTCCAATGGTGTTGAGCTTTACACCACTCCAGACGACGCTTGACAATGCGCATGGTGATCTTAGGCTTGTGTGTGGCTGCTCTGCCATGGAAACCCATTTCATGAAGCTCCAGACGAACAGTTATTGTGCTGACGTTGCTTCCAGAGGTAGTTTGGAACTCGGTAGTGAGTGTTGCAACCGAGGACAGACGATTTTTACGCGCTATGTGCTTCAGAACTCGGCGGTCCCGTTCTGTGAGCTTGTCTGGCCTACCACTTCGCGGCTGAGCCGTTGTTGCTCCTAGACGTTTCCACTTCACAGTAACAGCATTAACATTTGACCAAGGGCAGCACTAGCAGGTCAGAAATTTGACGAACTGACTTCTTGGAAAGGTGGCATCCCTATGACGGTGCCACGTTGAAAGTCACCACTTCAGTAAGGCCATTCTACTGCCAATGTTTGTCTATGGAGATTGCATGACTGTGTGCTCGATTTCATACACCAGTCAGCAACGGATGTGAGGTGAAATAGCCGAATCCACTAATTTGAAGGGGTGTCCACATACTTTTGTATATATAGTGTATGTGTTGCTTGGCGAACATCCTTTATCTAAGTTACACAAAACGGGAAACCCTTTGCAGTGCTTCTCTTGCTACAAAATCTCTTTGAAAGTCTTCAAAAAGGGAAGAAGGAGAGAAGGTTGTGTAGACGGAGGAAAAGAACCCGGTTTAGAGAGACGCACGCCAGACCAGATTCTCTCATTGTGACCGATGACACGGCGCTGAAATTATGGTCCAATATTCCTGCCGCGCTTTCATCCCCCCCAAAAAACCGGGCCGTTTCACAGGAAATTTACTTTTTACAAAGCTCACTTACCTCGGACATTTGTTCTACATGTCACAAACAGGTTTTTATTTACTTTTATGAGATCCGCACCGCCGGCCCAGATGTTTCTGGTACAGGGTAATAAATTAAAACCCTGCCTGTAGCCTCAACATGTGTATTTAGGTATAAAACTCTACAAACGTAGGGGACTGTTAGTGATTATCCCTAGTATTCATATCAAAGAGGTGTTCTTTTATGAATCTACGTGGAGAGGCACCACAACAAAGAGTTCAGTAAGAGTTTTCCAATGGATCAACGGTCTCAGATGTTAGAAGGGTCACAGGAGAACTATCTCAACACCAGACAGGTTTAAAACAGGTTTGTTTCATTATTACAGTCTAGTCGGCAAAAAAAAACTGATAAACTGTCAGCAACTGTAAAAGTTTGACATGTCAAGAACTTGTCAGAGAGAGACAGAGAGAGAGACAGAGAGAGAGAGAGACAGAGAGAGAGACAGAGAGAGAGAGAGAGAGAGAGACAGAGAGAGAGAGACAGAGAGAGACAGAGAGAGAGAGACAGAGAGAAAGAGACAGAGAGAGAGAGAGAGAGAGAGAGAGCTGGGTAGCACTAACATGTTGATGGAGATGTATCATCCTGAGTCCTCCCTCTTCCCAGGTCTCCCTCCTTCTCAGATCTCCCTCCTTCCCAGACCTCCCTCCGTTCCTCCCTTCTTCCCAGATCTCCCTTCTTTCATCCCTCCTTCCCAGATCTTCCATCCTTTCATCCCTCCTTCCCAGATCTCCCTCCTTTCCAGATCTCCCTCAAAACCCAGATCTCCCTTCCTTTCCT
>NC_092179.1:31651022-31656022 GCF_045791955.1 Oncorhynchus clarkii lewisi | reverse complement strand
CTTTTTGGTCTGAACTCCACTCGCCGTGTTTGGAGGAAGAAGAAGGATGAGTACAACCCCAAGAACACCATCCCAACCGTGAAGCATGGAGGTGGAAACATCATTCTTTGGGGATGCTTTTCTGCAAAGGGTACAGGACGACTGCACCGTATTGAGGGGAGGATGGATGGGGCCATGTATCGCAAGATCTTGGCCAACAACCTCCTTCCCTCAGTAAGAGCATTGAGGATGGGTGGTGGCTGGGTCTTCCAGCATGACAACAACCCAAAACACACAGCCAGGGCAACTAAGGAGTGGCTCCGTAAGAAGCATCTCAAGGTCCTGGAGTGGCCTAGCCAGTCTCCAGACCTGAACCCAATAGAAAATCTATGGAGGGAGCTGAAAGTCTGTATTGCCCAGCGACAGCCCCGAAACCTGAAGGATCTGGAGAAGGTATGTATGGAGGAGTTGGCAAAAATCCCTGCTGCAGTGTGTGCAAACCTGGTCAAAAACTACAGGAAACGTATGATCTCTGTAATTGCAAAAAAAGGTTTCTGTACCAGATATTAAGTTCTGCTTTTCTGATGTATCAAATACTTATGTCATGCAATAAAATGCAAATTAATGACTTAAAAATCATACAATGTGATTTTCTGGATTTTTGTTTTAGATTCTGTCTCTCACAGTTGAAGTGTACATATGATAAAAATTACAGACCTCTACATGCTTTGTAAGTAGGAAAACCTGATGAATCGGCAGTGTATCAAATACTTGACAAGGCAAGAAGGGCATTCTATGCCATCAAAAGGAACATAAAATTCAACATTTCAATTAGGATTTGGCTAAAAATACTTGAATCAGTCATAGAGCCCATTGCCCTTTATGGTTGTGAGGTCTGGGGTCCGCTAACCAACCAAGACTTCACAAAATGGGACAAACACCAAATTGAGACTCTGCACGCAGAATTCTGCAAAAATATCCTCCGTGTACAACGTAGAACACCAAATAATGCATGCAGAGCAGAATTAGGCCGATACCCACTAATTATCAAAATCCAGAAAAGAGCCGTTAAATTCTACAACCACCTAAAAGGAAGCGATTCCCAAACCTTCCATAACAAAGCCATCACCTACAGAGAAGAAGAGTCCCCTTAGCAAGCTGGTCCTGGGGCTCTGTTCACAAACACAAACACACCCTACAGAGCCCCAGGACAGCAACACAATCAGACCCAACCAAATCATGAGAAAACAAAAATATAATTACTTTACACATTGGAAAGAATTAACAAAAAAACAGAGCAAACTAGAATGCTATTTGGCCCTAAACAGAGAGTACACAGTGGCAGAATACCTGACCACTGTGACTGACCCAAACTTAAGGAAAGCTTTCGCTGTGTACAGACTCAGTGAGCATAGCCTTGCTCTTGAGAAAGGCCGCCGTAGGCAGACATGGCTCTCAAGAGAAGACAGGCTATGTGCTCACTGCCCACAAAATGAGGTGGAAACTGAGCTGCACGTCCTAACCTCCTGCCCAATGTATGACCATATTGGAGACACATATTTCCCTCAGATTACACAGATCCACAAAGAATTTGAAAACAAACCCAATTTGTCCCATATCTACTGGGTGAAATACCACAGTGTGCCATCACAGCAGCAAGGTTTGTAACCTGTTGCCACAAGAAAAGGGCAACCAGTGAAGAACAAACACCATTGTAAATACAACCCATATTTATGCTTATTTATTTTCCCTTGTGTACCTTAACCATTTGTAGATTGTTACAACATATGTATAATATGACATTTGTAATGTCTTTATTGTTTTGAAACGTCTGTATGTGTAATGTTTACTGTTAATTTTTATTGTTTATTTCACTTTTGTATATTATCTACCTCACTTGCTTTGGCAGTGTTAACACATGTTTCCCATGACAATAAAGCCCCCTGAATTGAATTGAATTGAGAGAGAGACAGAGAGAGAGAGAGACAGAGAGAGAGAGAGAGACATAGAGTGAGACAGAGAGAGAGAGAGAGACATAGAGAGAGACAGACAGAGAGACACAGAGAGAGAGAGAGATACATAGAGAGAGACAGACAGAGAGACACAGAGAGAGACAGACAGAGAGATAAAGAGAGAGAGAGAGAGAGACAGAAAGAGAGAGAGAGAGATATAGAGAGAGAGACAGAGAGTGAGACAGAGAGAGAGACAGAGAGTGAGACAGAGAGAGAGAGAGAGAGAGACAGCGAGAGAGAGACAGAGGGAGAGACATAGAGAGAGACAGAGAATGAGACATTGAGAGAGAGACAGAGAGTGAGACATAGAGAGAAAGACATAGAGAGAGAGAGAGAGAGAGAGACAGAGACAGAGACAGAGAGTGAGACATAGAGAGAGAGACAGAGTGAGACATAGAGAGAGACAGAGAGTGAGACATAGAGAGAGAGACAGAGTGAGACATAGAGAGAGAGACAGAGAGAGAGAGCTCTGATTACTGAATACCTAATCTAACTATTCCTGGTACTCTACTACTTACAACCACTACTACCCTCTCTGTGACATGTGACAGTGTTTCACTATGCCCCGAGAGAGAGGGGAGAAACCAGACACTGTTCACCTCTCCCTACCGCCTGCTCCTCACCCCTCTCCTCCCCTCAACTGCTCTCCTCCCCCTCCCCTCCCCTCCCCCTCTCCTCCCCCTCCCCCCCTCCCCTCACCTCCTCTCCTCACCCCATCTCCTCAACCCTCCCCTCACCCCCTCTCCTCACCCCCTCTCCTCAACCCTCTCCTCACCCCCTCTCCTCCCCCTCCCGTCCCTTCCCCCCTCTCCTCACCCCCTCTCCTCCCCCTCTCCTCACCCCCTCTCCTCCCCCTCTCCTCACCCCCTCTCCTCACCCCCTCTCCTCCCCCTCTCCTCACCCCCTCTCCTCACCTATTTTTGACCAGTGTGCCCTCCAGGTAACTGGCAAAATAAAGGAAACACTTGAGTAAATCACGGACACAAAGTATTGTATATTGAAAGCAAGGTGTTTCCACAATAGGTGTGACTCCTGAGTTAATTAAGCAATTAACATCACATCATCTTTAGGGTCACGTATATAAACATTCCCAGTTGACCATTATTTTGTCTTCCACGGCTAGAAGAAGAGATCTCAGTGACTTTGATAGAGGGATCTGAAAGGACAACAGGGGGTATAAACAACGATCTATATAAACCCTGGATTGTTATTGGTATGTATTGGCCAATGAGAGGCTTAGAAGTCACTGGTCGGCCATATTGCCACTCCTCAGTAGGAACAGTCCTTCATAGGAATTAATGGAATTCTACAGTATTTAAATGTAATGTTTCAAGGACAAAATTACATGTATTTAAGTATTTTTTTTATTGTTGTCATGGAGACAGTAACATTAACAATCTCCCAAAAAATTATACTTTAAGGAATTTTTTACAAATGATTTTGATTTGTGTGTTTCCTTTATTTTGGCAGCTACCATTTCTGACCAGGGTCCATAGGGGCCATTCTATAGGGAACAGACAGCCGGCCCCGCCCCCTGGCCCCGCCCCCTGGCCCCTCCCCCCCCTGCGTACACCAGTCAGATGTTGACCCAATTCATTCATGTGTCGTCCCGTTGCTGACGCAGCCTAATGTAGCCTATTGCTGGTGGGTCCGTCCAGGGGGCTCGGCGCGGAGGAGCTAACACTCAGCCAAACTGTTATGTGTGTCTGGGAGTAACTGAACCTGAGAGGGTTGCTATACTCTACCCTGCTTCCAAAACAGCTGTATGGTAACGACCTGAAATCCTCTACTCTCCTCAGTCCCCGTGACACCCTCCTATACCAACCCTCCAACCTTACCAGCTCCCCCATACCATCCCTGCCCCCACAAGCCACCACTCGTGGACCCCCCCCCATCCTGTGCCCCCATACCACATCGCCCTCCACAAGCCACCACTCGCTCCGAACATTCAACCGCTCGCTTCCCCCTAACCACACTGGCAGCTCATACACTTGCCATGTGTCTGTGTGTGTGTGTGTGTCTGTGTGTGTGTGTGTTTGTGTGTGTGATGAGTGTGTGTTTGCGGTGTGTGATCTGCGAGATGGCACGTCTAACAGAGCTCTAACAGAGCTGACAGAGGGAAGACATTGTTTCCATACTTGCTGCGTCTACTTTAGGGGAGGCTCCATAAACAACTCTGTTTTAGTAACAATGTCCTGATTAGATTTCTGTGCTGCTCTGCTGGAGAACGGCCCAGTGTCATCACTCCTGATAACTATTGCATTAGAGAGGGAGATGGTATTACTGCTTTTAACTGGGCTGGGAACGTTCAGCTGCCCTGAATACCCAGCATTCCACACTGAACAGTGGTGGTGGAAGACAGTGGAGTCACACACACACACACGCGCACGCACACACACACAACACACACACGCACGCACGCACGCACGCACGCACGCACGCACACACACACACACACGCTCCCAGCCTCAGCTCAGGTTACCAGACTCAGAATAGATAATAGTTATAGATAATAACAGTAGAACACAGCAGGGCTGTCTGTCTGCCAGTAGATGCTGTCTGCCAGTAGATGCTGTCTGTCTGCCAGTAGATGCTGTCTGTCTGCCAGTAGATGCTGTCTGTCTGCCAGTAGATGCTGTCTGTCTGCCAGTAGATGCTGTCTGTCTGCCAGTAGATGTTGTCTGTCTGCCAGTAGATGTTGTCTGTCTGCCAGTAGATGCTGTCTGACTGCCAGTAGATGCTATGTGTTGAGTTATAGATTATAAAAGTAGAACACAGCAGGGCCAGTAGATGCTGTCTGTCTGCCAGTAGATGCTGTCTGCCAGTAAATGCTGTCTGCCAGTAGATGCTGTCTGCCAGTAGATACTGTCTGCCAGTAAATTCTGTCTGCCAGTAGATACTGCCTGACAGTAGATGCTGTCTGCCAGTAGATGCTGTTTGACAGTAGATGCTGTGTGTTGAGTTATAGATAATAACAGTAGAACACAGCAGGGCAAGTAGATGCTGTCT
>NC_092179.1:31509365-31650922 GCF_045791955.1 Oncorhynchus clarkii lewisi | reverse complement strand
TGCTGTATAGAGCCTCTCTACTGTATATAGCCTCTCTACTGTATATAGTCTCTCTACTGTATATAGCCTCTCTACTGTATATAGCCTCTCTACTGTATAGAGCCTCTCTACTGTATATAGCCTCTCTACTGTATATAGCCTCTCTACTGTATATAGCCTCTCTACTGTATATAGCCTCTCTACTGTATATAGCCTCTCTGCTGTATATAACCTCTGCTGTATATAGCCTCTACTGTATATAGCCTCTCTAATGTATAGAACCTCTACTATATAGAGCCTCTCTACTGTATATAGCCTCTCTACTGTATATAGCCTCTCTACTGTATAGAGCCTCTCTACTGTATAGAGCCTCTCTACTGTATAGAGCCTCTCTACTGTATATAGCCTCTCTACTGTATATATAACCTCTCTACTGTATATAGCCTCTCTACTGTATATAGCCTCTCTACTGTATATAGCCTCTCTACTGTATATAGTCTCTCTACTGTATATAGCCTCTCTACTGTATATAGCCTCTACTGTATATAGCCTCTCTACTGTATATAGCCTCTCTACTGTATATAGCCTCTCTACTGTATATAGCCTCTCTACTGTATATAGCCTCTCTACTGTATATAGCCTCTCTACTGTATATAGCCTCTCTACTGTATATAGCCTCTCTGCTGTATATAACCTCTGCTGTATATAGCCTCTACTGTATATAGCCTCTCTAATGTATAGAACCTCTACTATATAGAGCCTCTCTACTGTATATAGCCTCTCTACTGTATATAGCCTCTCTACTGTATATAGCCTCTCTACTGTATAGAGCCTCTCTACTGTATAGAGCCTCTCTACTGTATAGAGCCTCTCTACTGTATATAACCTCGCTACTGTATATAGCCTCTACTGTATATAGCCTCTACTGTATATAGCCTCTCTACTGTATATAACCTCTCTACTGTATATAACCTCTCTACTGTATATAACCTCTACTGTATATAACCTCTCTACTGTATATAACCTCTCTACTGTATATAGCCTCTCTACTGTATATAGCCTCTCTACTGTATATAGCCTCTCTACTGTATATAGCCTCTCTACTGTATATAACCTCTACTGTATATAACCTCTCTACTGTATATAGCCTCTCTACTGTATATAACCTCTCTCCTGTATATAGCCTCTCTCCTGTATATAGCCTCTCTCCTGTATATAGCCTCTCTACTGTATATAGCCTCTACTGTATATAACCTCTCTACTGTATATAACCTCTCTACTGTATATAGCCTCTCTACTGTATATAGCCTCTCTACTGTATATAGCCTCTCCTGTATATAGCCTCTCTCCTGTATATAGCCTCTCTACTGTATATAGCCTCTCTACTGTATATAACCTCCCTACTGTATATAACCTCTCTACTGTATATAACCTCTCTCCTGTATATAACCCCTCTCCTGTATATAGCCTCTCTACTGTATATAACCTCCCTACTGTATATAACCTCTCTACTGTATATAGCCTCTCTACTGTATATAGCCTCTCTACTGTATATAACCTCTCTACTGTATATAGCCTCTACTGTATATAGCCTCTACTGTATATAGCCTCTACTGTATATAGCCTCTACTGTATATAGCCTCTACTGTATATAGCCTCGCTACTGTTATTTTTCACAGTTGTTTATATTTCACATAGGTTAACTTGTTGCACTGTTGGTTAGAGACTGTAAGTAAGCATTTCAATGTAATGTACCTGTTGTATTCGGCACAAGTGACAAATAAACTTTGATTCGAAGAGGCCAGATCCCAAGAATGCCCCTGTCTGTGTGCGCCCGTTTGTCTACCCCTTTCTGTAGCCGTTAGCGATGATGCTAATGAAAAATAAACAAATAAAAAACGCCATCTGGCAAAATGGCAGCCTATTCCCTTTATAGTGCACTACTTCTAAAGGAGGTGCCCTATATAGGGAATAAATAGGGTCACATTTGGGACAGTAGTGTGATGTAAAGATAATTAGCCTGTTTGAATAGTCCTGCAGCCCCAGAAAACCAACACAGCAGTTGTTAAAGGCTTTGCAACTCATTAAAAACCTCTGCCAGCTGTAATATACTCTGTGATTTTAATATTCAGAGCTATTTCAAATAAACTCCACTGTGCTCAGTTTGGCTCATTTAAAAACAGAGGAGAGAGTGTGGCTCCGTCCCAAACGACACCCCGCTTCCCTATAAAGTACTTTAGAAAGTAGTGCACTAACTAATAGGGAATAAGGTGCCATTTATAGGGGTATAACGGGAGGCCTATTCCCACTCCGGCCAGGAGAGGAAATGAGGAAAGAGACAGGCGGGGTCGAGGATGACAAAGTGAAGAACAATAGGAGGGTCATTCTGTAACTCCTCCAGACTCCTGGTGCCAATTCAGTGACACTGAAACATTCCGTATTGATATTTGGGAAAAAGGTTGATTACAAATGAAAGCTGATTGTGATTGGCTTTTATCTGTGGATGAGTATTCCTATACTAGGATGGAAGCAAATATAAGTCTTCATAACAAATCATGCAAATAATGATGTACATTTACCAGGAATATGTTAATATTTTGACAAACGATTAATGCATTTTTTTTTTGTCATTAATTTACGAAAATCACTCATTAACAAGCTATCCGACTAGCTAACATTAGCTAGCTAGCTATACATTAAGCTTGCTATATGGAGTGTTGACGTTTTAATTAATTGGCATTTGTGTTGTTTAAAGGCCCAGTGTGGTCCAAATTCAGTGTTTTTATATCATATTGTCCAACAGTTGATGAAACTAAACACTGTTAAAGAGTGAAAACATTTTATCCGTTTTATTTCCTGATAGTTACTAGTTGAAAAACAAAATGATATCCACAGGACCTTCTAATTAGCAGGTTGGCATGGGCGGGAGTTTCGGCTTTCCATGGTGACATCACAATGCGGTAAATTGGACCAATAACAAAAAGAGTTCCAAACCTCTCTGCCAATAAAAGCTAGTTCTCCTCTCCTTACTTAGATCACTCGCAGACAGTCTTCGCAAAATTCTTGCCTGAGAAATTTTTATTTCTGTCCATTTTAAATGGAAATTATAGTATGGTCCTCCAATAAACCAGCAAACCAAGCTGTCATCTTGTGAACCAGTGGATGTAAAGAGTCTAGATAAAGCATTTACTACAAATTGAATGAACAATGTTGTAAACTTGCCTTGATGTTCATTAAAACACGGTTCAAAGTCAAACACTAGTCATTGTTTTTTTATTGTGGTAACATTGGAGATTAAAGATGTTTGTAACGTAGCTGACGTAAATATTGTGGTAACATTGGAGATTAAAGATGTTGGTAGCGTAGCTGACGTAAATATTGTGGTAACATTGGAGATTAAAGATGTTTGTAACGTAGCTGATGTAAATATTGTGGTAACATTGGAGATTAAAGATGTTTGTAACTTGGCTGACGTAAATATTGTGGTAACATTGGAGATTAAAGATGTTGGTAGCGTAGCTGACGTAAATATTGTAGTAACGTTAGAGAGATTGACGATGTTTGTAACGTAGCTGACGTAAATATTGTGGTAACATTGGAGATTAAAGATGTTTGTAGCGTAGCTGACGTAAATATTGTAGTAACGTTAGAGAGATTGACGATGTTTGTAACGTAGCTAACTATTTTCTAGCTTATTGTGTAGTTGATGATGAAGAGCGGTAATGCCTATGGAGCTGTGTAGTTGATGATGAAGAGCTGTAATGCCTACGGAGCTGTGTAGTTGATGATGAAGAGCTGTAATGCCTATGGAGCTGTGTAGTTGATGATGAAGAGCTGTAATGCCTACGGAGCTGTGTAGTTGATGATGAAGAGCTGTAATGCCTACGGAGCTGTGTAGTTGATGATGAAGAGCTGTAATGCCTATGGAGCTGTGTAGTTGATGATGAAGAGCTGTAATGCCTATGGAGCTGTGTAGTTGATGATGAAGAGCTGTAATGCCTATGGAGCTGTGTAGTTGATGATGAAGAGCTGTAATGCCTACGGAGCTGTGTAGTTGATGATGAAGAGCTGTAATGCCTATGGAGCTGTGTAGTTGATGATGAAGAGCTGTAATGCCTATGGAGCTGTGCAGTTGATGATGAAGAGCTGTAATGCCTACGGAGCTGTGTAGTTGATGATGAAGAGCTGTAATGCCTAGAGGAGCTGTGTAGTTGATGATGAAGAGCTGTAATGCCTACGGAGCTGTGTGGCCATCTGAATGGACCCTAAAACGTTTGGTATAAATAATAGTTCAGAACACTGGTTTTAATTGCTTCCACTGGTTCATCATTAATCCCCAAGAAATTGCAGAAAATTACAGAGTGAAGGAAATGCGACTGTCAAACTGCTATTATGAAATCAAAGTCCTTCTTCAGTACAACTCTACATTGAACCACAGCCAGAGGACGGCAACATTACCACTCCACATTGAACCACAGCCAGAGGACAGCTACATTACCACTCCACATTGAACCACAGCCAGAGGACAGCTACATCACTACTCTACATTGAACCACAGCCAGAGGACAGCTACATTACCACTCTACATTGAACCACAGCCAGAGGACAGCTACATTACCCTACCACATTGAACCACAGCCAGAGGACAGCTACATTACCACTCCACATTGAACCACAGCCAGAGGACAGCTACATTACCACTCCACATTGAACCACAGCCAGAGGACAGCTACATCACTACTCTACATTGAACCACAGCCAGAGGACAGCTACATTACCACTCTACATTGAACCACAGCCAGAGGACAGCTACATTACCCTACCACATTGAACCACAGCCAGAGGACAGCTACATTACCACTCTACATTGAACCACAGCCAGAGGACAGCTACATTACCACTCCACATTGAACCACAGCCAGAGGACAGCTACATTACTACTTCCACATTAAACCACAGCCAGAGGACGGCAACATTACCCTACCACATTGAACCACAGCCAGACGACAGCTACATTACCCTACCACATTGAACCACAGCCAGAGGACAGCTACATTACCCTACCACATTGAACCACAGCCAGAGGACAGCTACATTACCCTACCACATTGAACCACAGCCAGAGGACAGCTACATTACCACTCCACATTGAACCACAGCCAGCGGACAGCTACATTACTGCTCTACATTAAACCACAGCCAGAGGACGGCAACATTACCACTCCACATTGAACCACAGCCAGAGGACAGCTACATCACCCTACCACATTGAACCACAGCCAGAGGACAGCTACATTACCCTACCACATTGAACCACAGCCAGAGGACAGCTACATTACCACTCCACATTGAACCACAGCCAGCGGACAGCTACATTACTACTCCACATTGAACCACAGCCAGCGGATGCGTACATTACCACTCCACATTGAACCACAGCCAGAGGACAGCTACATTACCACTCCACATTGAACCACAGCCAGCGGATGCGTACATTACCACTCCACATTGAACCACAGCCAGTGGACAGCTACATTACCACTCCACATTGAACCACAGCCAGAGGACAGCTACATTACTACTCCACATTGAACCACAGCCAGCGGATGCGTACATTACCACCTCATTATTGTTTTGCGGTTCCCATTTGTTTCTCATATGGTAAGTACGTGTTGTTGCATGAGAAATACATCATAAGGAATGCTATTACTGCCGTCAGTACTGGCATTGTGAAAAACACGAGGCTCGTCTTCAGTGAACTGCGAGGTGAGCAGTGCTTTGGCGGCTTCTGCTGTGCATGAGTGATGTCCCATTCCATAGGGATATTTATCTCTCCCTACGACTAAATGCGCCGTCTGAGGGACACTCCCACACCGAGGGACACTCGAAAACTAGGGGAGGGCTAAGAGGGGTTATTAGAATTGACAGTCTCTCTCTCTCGCGCGCCACCCCCCTCCCCCCCCTTCACAATTGGTCCTAAGAGACCAGTAGACTGTTAGCCTGACACAGCAGACGGAAGGTAAGAGAAGGCCACACCAACACAATGTAGCCAGACACACACAGAACACACTGCAACTCACCACCCCACAGCATTAGCATAGAAATGGTGTAGAAACACAACATGTTAAAACCGTCCGATCCATTGAAGGGAAGAGAAGCCTTTAATAACCAATCACAGCACGGCAGCATCTAGAAGAAAAAAAGAAGGGATAAACTGCAATAGCAGCTCCCCGCACGCAAATACATCCCACAGCCTTCGTCCCAAATGGCACCCGATCCCATATATAGAGCACTAAACTCCTACCAGAGACCCTCTATACAGGGGATAGTGTGGTGTTTGGGACACAGGCACGGTGTGACAGCGGGTATTATTACTACTAGAGAGGGGAAAGCGTTGCTAAAGGCCACTGAGAAACTGTTACAAAACACCTGATAGATGAACAGACAGTTATGTGATTCTGTTGGACACATATAGGGCTGAGACTGGGCTGTCTCTCAAATGGTACCCTATTCCCTGTTTACTACACTACATTAGACCAGAGCCCTATTCCCTGTTTACTACATTAGACTAGAGCCCTATTCCCTGTTTACTACATTAGACTAGAGCCCTATTCCCTGTTTACTACACTACATTAGACTAGAACCCTATTCCCTGTTTACTACATTAGACCAGAGCCCTATTCCCTGTTTACTGCACTACATTAGACTAGAGCCCTATTCCATGTTTACTACATTAGACCAGAACCCTAATTCCCTGTTTACTACATTAGACTAGAACCCTATTCCCTGTTTACTACACTACATTAGACTAGAGCCCTATTCCCTGTTTACTACATTAGACCAGAACCCTATTCCCTGTTTACTACAGTACATTAGACCAGAGCCCTATTCCCTGTTTACTACAGTACATTAGACCAGAGCCCTATTCCCTGTTTACTACATTAGACCAGAGCCCTAATTCCCTGTTTACTACACTAGACTAGAGCCCTATTCCCTGTTTACTGCACTACATTAGACCTGAGCCCTATTCCCTGTTTACTACAGTACATTAGACTAGAGCCATATTCCCTGTTTACTACATTAGACCAGAGCCCTATTCCCTGTTTACTGCACTACATTAGACCAGAGCCCTATTCCCTGTTTACTACATTAGACCAGAGCCCTATTCCCTGTTTACTACACTACATTAGACTAGAGCCCTATTCCCTGTTTACTACACTAGACTAGAGCCATATTCCCTGTTTACTACACTACATTAGACTAGAGCCCTATTCCCTGTTTACTACACTAGACTAGAGCCATATTCCCTGTTTACTACACTACATTAGTCTAGAGCCCTATTCCCTGTTTACTACACTAGACTAGAGCCCTATTCCCTGTTTACTACACTACATTAGACTAGAGCCCTATTCCCTGTTTACTACACTAGACTAGAGCCCTATTCCCTGTTTACTACATTAGACCAGAGCCCTATTCCCTGTTTACTACACTACATTAGACTAGAGCCCTATTCCCTGTTTACTACATTAGACCAGAACCCTAATTCCCTGTTTACTACATTAGACCAGAGCCCTAATTCCCTGTTTACTACATTAGACCAGAGCCCTAATTCCCTGTTTACTACATTAGACCAGAGCCCTATTCCCTGTTTACTGCACTACATTAGACTAGAGCCCTATTCCCTGTTTACTACATTAGACCAGAGCCCTATTCCCTGTTTACTGCACTACATTAGACTAGAGCCCTATTCCCTGTTTACTACATTAGACCAGAACCCTAATTCCCTGTTTACTACACTACATTAGACTAGAGCCCTATTCCCTGTTTACTACATTAGACCAGAGCCCTAATTCCCTGTTTACTACATTAGACCAGAGCCTATGTGAGTGAGTAAGTGAGTATCTCTCCTCCCAGGTTCTGTAGCAGCGCAGCAGAAACAACATAAATCACTGCTGGATGAGCAATGAAGCCTCCTGTAAATGACATTCATGTTAAGTAACACCGACCGTACAAACACCGGTCCGCTCAACTGGGGGCCCTGTTCTCACAGCGCCGCTGGGGGGGGGGGGGGCCTGTTCTCGCAGCGCCGCTGGGGGGAGGGGGGGGCCCTGTTCTCACAGCGCCGCTGGGGGGGGGGGCCTGTTCTCGCAGCGCCGCTGGGGGGGGGGGGGGCCCTGTTCTCACAGCGCCGCTGGGGGGGGGGGGGGGGCCTGTTCTCGCAGCGCCGCTGGGGGGAGGGGGGGGCCCTGTTCTCACAGCGCCGCTGGGGGGGGGGGCCTGTTCTCGCAGCGCCGCTGGGGGGGGGGGGGGCCCTGTTCTCGCAGCGCCGCTGGGGGGAGGGGGGGGCCCTGTTCTCGCAGCGCCGCTGAGTGGGGGGGGGGGCCCTGTTCTCGCAGCGCCGCTGAGTGGGGGGGGGGGCCCTGTTCTCGCAGCGCCGCTGAGGGGGGGGGGGGGGGCCCTGTTCTCGCAGCGCCGCTGAGTGGGGGGGGGGGGGGGGCCCTGTTCTCGCAGCGCCGCTGAGTGGGGGGGGGGGGGGGCCCTGTTCTCGCAGCGCCGCTGTAGTGTCCGTTCATAGATGTCAGGTACTGTAGTCTGTGTTAAAACCTCTATTCCCGAGTCAACACAGTCCTGGTTACTGAACCAAACAGTGTAGACTGAGCGCTGGCCAACAAGACACAAGTTCACATCAATATTGTGATGGATACAGTCCCGCCTTCATGAAACATAATACGTTGTAAACAACATCAGCACTAACACCAAGTTGATGAGATTGCCAATAATAATCATATGAATTAAATGAGGCTTACCGGTACTCATAAGGGACATACAGTGCATTTGGAAAGTATTCAGACCCCTTGATTTTTTTTCTCTCCACATTCTGTTACATTAAAGCCTTATAAAATGCCTTATTAAAGCCTTATTAAAGCCTTATTAAAGCCTTATTAAAGCCTTATTCTAAAATGTATTAAATAAGCCAAAAATACTCACTAATATAAACACACAACCCCATTATGACAAAGCAAAGGTTTTTAGAAATGTTTGCAAAGGTCTTAAAAATAAATAAACTGAAATAGCTTATTTATATAGGTATTCAGACCCTTTGCTATGAGACTCGAAATTGAGCTCGGATTAATCCTGTTTCCATTGATCACCCTTGAGATGTTTCTACAACTTGATTGGAGTCCACCGGTGATAAATTCAATTGATTGGACATTTGAAAAAGGCACACACCTGTATATATAGAGTCCCACATATGACAGTGCATGTCAAATCAAGCAATGAGGTCGAAGGAACTGTCCGTAGAGCTCCGGGACAGGATTGTGTCGAGGTACAAATCTGGGGGAAGGGTACCAAAACATTTCCGCAGCATTGAAGGTTCCCAATAATTTTTTAACCACCAACACTCTTCCTAGAGCTGGCCAACCGGCCAAACTGAGCAATCGGGGGAGAAGGACCTTGGTCAGGGAGGTGACCAAGAACCCGATGGCCACTCTGACAGAGCTCCAGAGTTTCTCTATCGAGTTGGGAGAACCTTCCAGAAGGACAACTATCTCTGCAGCGCTCCACCAATCAGGCCAGACGGAATCCATTCCTCAGTAAAAGGCACAAGACAGCCCGCTTGGAGTTCGCCAAAAGGCACCTAAAGGACTCTCAAACAAGATTCTCTGGTCTGAGGAAACCGAGATTGAACTCCTTGGCCTGAATGCCAAGTGTCACGTCTGGAGGAAACATCGCACATGTTTGAAAAATGTGAAAAAATACATCTAAAAAAAATGTTATTGCTTTGTCATTATGGGGTATTGTGATGTCATTATGGGTTATTGTGATGTCATTATGGGGTATTGTGATGTCATTATGCGGTATTGTGATGTCATTATGGGGTATTGTGATGTCATTATGGGGTATTGTGTGTAGATTGATGAGGGAGAGAGAAAAAAAAAGTGAATCTATATTAGAATAAGTCTGTAACGTAACAAAATGTGGAAATAGTCAAAGGGTCTGAATACTTTCTGAATGCTCCGTACGTATACTATCAGAATACTAACTGGATACAGTCACAGTTGATGAGTTATTATACAGGATGCCGAAATGATGAAGTGAAACACAACAATACTCCATCTTCTAGTAGCCTACAGACAACCAAGAAGGAAGGCGTCTCTGTTCACGTGATGACATCACTGGGGCGGAGCTTCCTGCCATCCAGGACCTGAAAACCAGGCGGTGTCAGAGGAAGGTCACCCAAGTCGTAGACTGTTCTCTCTGCTACCACACGGCAAACGGTACCAATGTCTGGAAGCAACAGGACTCTGAACAGCTTCTATCCCCAAACCATAAGACTGCTAAACAAGACTCACACACACACACACTGGACTCTACCCACATGCTCACACACACAGCTCACACCTCAACACACACTTTCACCACATATGCTGCTACCACCGTCTATTATCTATCCTGTTTTGCCTAGTCATTTTGCCCCTATCTAAATGTTCATATCTACCTCATACCTCTGCACATCAACTCAGTACTGGTACTTCCTGTATACAGCCATGTTATTACCTGGTACTTCCTGTATACAGCCGTGTTATTACCTGGTACTTCCTGTATACAGCCGTGTTATTACCTGATACTTCCTGTATACAGCCGTGTTATTACCTGGTACTTCCTGTATACAGCCGTGTTATTACCTGGTACTTCCTGTATACAGCCGTGTTATTACCTGGTACTTCCTGTATACAGCCGTGTTATTACCTGGTACTTCCTGTATACAGCCGTGTTATTACCTGGTACTTCCTGTATACAGCCGTGTTATTACCTGGTACTTCCTGTATACAGCCGTGTTATTACCTGGTACTTCCTGTATATAGCCGTGTTATTACCTGGTACTTCCTGTATATAGCCGTGTTATTACCTGGCACTTCCTGTATATAGCCATGTTATTACCTGGTACTTCCTGTATATAGCCATGTTATTACCTGGTACTTCCTGTATATAGCCATGTTATTACCTGGTACTTCCTGTATATAGCCATGTTATTACCTGGCACTTCCTGTATATAGCCATGGTATCTTTACTCACTGTGTATTTTTGCCTCGTGTCACGGTCTACATGTATGTTTAACTCTGCGTTGTTGGTAAAGGGCCCGTCTGGAAGCATTTCACTGTTAGTCTACACCTGTTGTTTACGAAGCATGTGACAAATTACATTTGATTTGAGGTGATGAAGTACTACAGATGCTTTTCAAAACTGGTTGAACGGCCATTTTTACCCTGTAGGCACCTGCAACTTACTACAAGTAGGATAATTACACTGTAGGCACCTGCAACTTACAACAAGTAGGATAAATTACACTGTAGGCACCTGCAACTTACAACAAGTAGGATAAATTACACTGTAGGCACCTGCAACTTACAACAAGTAGGATAAATTACACTGTAGGCACCTGCAACTTACAACAAGTAGGATAAATTACACCGTAGGCACCTGCAACTTACAACAAGTAGGATAAATTACACCGTAGGCACCTGCAACTTACAACAAGTAGGATAAATTACCCTGTAGGCACCTGCAACTTACAACAAGTAGGATAAATTACACTGTAGGCACCTGCAACTTACAACAAGTAGGATAAATTACACTGTAGGCACCTGCAACTTACAACAAGTAGGATAAATTACACCGTAGGCACCTGCAACTTACAACAAGTAGGATAAATTACCCTGTAGGCACCTGCAACTTACTACAAGTAGGATAAATTACACTTGCTGAGAATTACTTGCCTCCAACCAAAGTAATTAGAATTTGGAATAATTTGGTCCAGACCATTTTTTAGTTGGAAGTGAAAAATCTTCATAAAATGTTTTTTTTTTACCATGACGGCCTACCCCAGCCAAACACGGACGACGCTGGGCCAATTGTGCGCCGCCCTATGGGACTCCCAAATCACAAACGGATGTTATACAACCTGGATTTCGAACCAGGGAATGTAGTGACACCTCTTGCACTGAGATGCAGTACCTTAGACCGCTGCACCGTTCGGGAGCCCCGAATTTCAGTTTAGGTCACATTTTTTGGGGGTCCTGTGCCAGTTGTAAATCCAACAAATAAATGTGTGAACACCATTCGATTGGTGAATTTTGACACATGTTAGAAGAAATAGTGAATTGTGTAATGATATTAATATATTTGACTGCAACTGAATGGACTGACTTCCATAGAACCTGAAGCCCTCTAGTGGTGAATTTAGGAATTACACTGACACCCACTTAATTGACCATCAAACGCAACAGTTTAACCTCTCTTTCTGGCCATTATATCTGCTAACAAAGGTGCAGAGAGGAACCCACAGGGGGGGGATAGGAGGAACCCACAGGGGGGGATAGGAGGAACCCACAGGGGGGGATAGGAGGAACCCACAGGGGGGGATAGGAGGAACCCACAGGGGGGGGGATAGGAGGAACCCACAGGGGGGGATAGGAGGAACCCACAGGGGGGATAGGAGGAACCCACAGGGGGGATAGGAGGAACCCACAGGGGGGATAGGAGGAACCCACAGGGGGGATAGGAGGAACCCACAGGGGGGATAGGAGGAACCCACAGGGGGGATAGCAGCGAAGAGTTGTATCTCTCTCTACATTGCTGGAAAAGGGAAGCCTTAAAGTAAGCATTTTAAAGCTCGTCTAAACCTGCCTGTTGTTTACCAAAGCATCTGGCTGGGGGGGGGTGGGGGGGGTCATACTTTCCTGAAAGCAATCGTCTCCAGCACTGGGAAAGACTTGACTTTCAATTCTAGAGCGCAGTGTGTTCTGGAGTGTGTCTGTCCAGGGCGTGATTGCTCTGCTCGGTCCACTAGTGACTGTCTGTTTAACCTGTAATTGTGTTCACCGTGGGACTGGGCTTGGGCCTTGGCTGACATAGGATAGTGGCCCTTTGAGGAACACACAGATCACCACATACCCAGTGTTACCAGAGGCAATACATACAACACTATTCCTTGGCTATTTCATTGCTAAAGTTGTTTTTGTTTTTTTTTACTATTTTTGAACATTTGAATTAAGTGCAATAAGTTGTATTAGACTCGCCTAGTCCCAACTCCCTCGCCTAGCCCCAACTCCCTCGCCTAGCCCCAACTCCCTCGCCTAGCCCCAACTCCCTCGCCTAGCCCCAACTCCCTCGCCTAGCCCCAACTCCCTCGCCTAGCCCCCACTCCCTCGCCTAGCCCCAACTCCCTCGCCTAGCCCCGCTCCCTCGCCTAGCCCCCACTCCCTCGCCTAGCCCCCACTCCCTCGCCTAGCCCCGCTCCCTCGCCTAGCCCCCACTCCCTCGCCTAGCCCCGCTCCCTCGCCTAGCCCCGCTCCCTCGCCTAGCCCCAACTCCCTCGCCTAGCCCCGCTCCCTCACGTAGCCCCAACTCCCTCGCCTAGCCCCAACTCCCTCGCCTAGCCCCAACTCCCTCGCCTAGCCCCAACTCCCTCGCCTAGCCCCAACTCCCTCGCCTAGCCCCAACTCCCTCGCCTAGCCCCAACTCCCTCGCCTAGCCCCGCTCCCTCGCCTAGCCCCGCTCCCTCGCCTAGCCCCAACTCCCTCGCCTAGCCCCGCTCCCTCACCTAGCCCCGCTCCCTCACCTAGCCCCGCTCCCTCACCTAGCCCCGCTCCCTCACCTAGCCCCGCTCCCTCACCTAGCCCCGCTCCCTCACCTAGCCCCGCTCCCTCACCTAGCCCCGCTCCCTCACCTAGCCCCGCTCCCTCACCTAGCCCCGCTCCCTCGCCTAGCCCCGCTCCCTCGCCTAGCCCCGCTCCCTCGCCTAGCCCCGCTCCCTCACCTAGCCCCAGCTCCCTCGCCTAGCCCCAACTCCCTCGCCTAGCTCCCTCACCTAGCCCCAACTCCCTCGCCTAGCCCCGCTCCCTCGCCTAGCCCCAACTCCCTCGCCTAGCCCCGCTCACTCGCCTAGCCCCAACTCCCTCGCCTAGCCCCGCTCCCTCACCTAGCCCCAACTCCCTCGCCTAGCCACGCTCCCTCGCCTAGCCCCGCCTCCCTCGCCTAGCCCCGCTCCCTCACCTAGCCCCAACTCCCTCGCCTAGCCCCGCTCCCTCACCTAGCCCCAACTCCCTCACCTAGCCCCACCCCCTCACCTAGCCCCCGCTCCCTCGCCTAGCCCCCGCTCCCTCGCCTAGCCCAACTTTCTAGCCCCGCTCCCTCGCCTAGCCCCGCTCCCTGGCCTAGCCCAACTCACTCACCTAGCCCAACTCCCTCACCTAGCCCCGCTCCCTCGCCTAGCCCCGCTCCCTCACCTAGCCCCGCTCCCTCACCTAGCCCCGCTCCCTCGCCTAGCCCCAACTCCCTCGCCTAGCCCCGCTCCCTCGCCTAGCCCCAACTCCCTCGCCTAGCCCCGCTCCCTCGCCTAGCCCCAGCTCCCTCGCCTAGCCCCAGCTCCCTCGCCTAGCCCCCGCTCCCTCGCCTAGCCCCCGCTCCCTCGCCTAGCCCCCGCTCCCTCGCCTAGCCCCCGCTCCCTCGCCTAGCCCCCGCTCCCTCGCCTAGCCCCCGCTCCCTCGCCTAGCCCCCGCTCCCTCGCCTAGCCCCGCTCCCTCGCCTAGCCCCGCTCCCTCGCCTAGCCCCGCTCCCTCGCCTAGCCCCAACTCCCTCGCCTAGCCCCAACTCCCTCGCCTAGCCCCGCTCCCTCGCCTAGCCCCGCTCCCTCGCCTAGCCCCAACTCCCTCGCCTAGCCCCGCTCCATCACCTAGCCCCCGCTCCCTCGCCTAGCCCCAACTCCCTCACCTAGCCCCAACTCCCTCACCTAGCCCCACTCCCTCGCCTAGCCCGCTCCCTCACCTAGCCCCAACTCCCTCACCTAGCCCAACTCCCTCACCTAGCCCAACTCCCTCACCTAGCCCAACTCCCTCACCTAGCCCCAACTCCCTCACCTAGCCCCAACTCCCTCGCCTAGCCCCGCTCCCTCGCCTAGCCCCGCTCCCTCGCCTAGTACTGTCTGGTCTACGTACTCTGTCAGCAGCATGTATCTCAACATGTATATGTACTGTCTGGTCTACGTACTCTGTCAGCAGCATATATATGTACTGTCTGGTCTACGTACTCTGTCAGCAGCATGTACATGTACTGTCTGGTCTACGTACTCTGTCAGCAGCATGTATATGTACTGTCTGGTCTACGTACTCTGTCAGCAGCAGGTATTTCCTGAGACAGTCCAGGAAGACTTCACTACCTCCCTGGTGAAAGTGTAGGGCAGGCAGCTCAACCCCCATGTTGCAGTCTCTGAGGGTGAACACCAGGTAGGACCAGCCCTCCTCCTTCACCCTGACCGAGGCCAGGTCACTGAGACGGAAGAACAGCCGGGAACCCTTACTCTTCTCTGGGATGGGAGCGGGTTGAGGAGGAGCACCTGGAGAGAGAGGGAGAGGGGTTTAGAGACAGGATATACACAGAAACACACAATGAGGTGTGGGAGGTGGAGGGGGAGGTTTTAGATACACAACACTACATATGTCCTCACACAATGAGGTGGGGAAGAGAGAGGGGGGGAGAGATGGAGAGAGAGGGGGGGGTGGGGGGTTTAGATACACAACACATGTACTCACACAATGAGGTAGGGGTGAGAGAGAGGGGGGGGTTTAGATACACAACACTACACATTTACTCACACACAAATTAGAGTATGTGTGTGTATTCTCGATAGGGGTTTTCCTAATGCAGAGAGACAAGCAGCACAACGTTCATGCCACACTTCATCTATAGTTGTATAGATCCATGTGTAATGCTTTTTAATTTGACTCGCTTGACATTTAAATGTCTGCAGAGCAGGAAGTAGCAGGAGGCCTGATTAATCCCCCAAGGGCCTGCTGGAGAAGATTGATCGTACTGTGGGAAAAGTGAAGCAATTAGTCTCCTCTCCTCCAACCAACTTAATCATGGTCGCTCTGCTAAAGCAGCTTCTGGACGTAAAGAGGGGAGGTGTTTTGGAATTCCAGCCAGAGAGGAGGGAAATATACTGTATATATGAGAGAGACCGCTGCACGCTTAACAAGGTTAAGTCTTGACAGGAAGAACCACAGAACGGCAAGGCCAAGAACAACAATTATGTTGCATTGTGGTTCCAGTGCCAGACATTGTGGTTCCAGTGCCAGACATTGTGGTTCCAGTACTAGACATTGTGGTTCCAGTGCCAGACATTGTGGTTCCAGTACCAGACATTGTGGTTCCAGTACTAGACATTGTGGTTCCAGTACCAGACATTGTGGTTCCAGTACCAGACATTGTGGTTCCAGTACTAGACATTGTGGTTTCAGTACTAGACATTGTGGTTCCAGTGCTAGACATTGTGGTTCCAGTACTAGACATTGTGGTTCCAGTACTAGACATTGCGGTTCCAGTACCAGACATTGCGGTTCCAGTACCAGACATTGCGGTTCCAGTACCAGACATTGTGGTTCCAGTGCTAGACATTGTGGTTCCAGTACTAGACATTGCGGTTCCAGTACCAGACATTGCGGTTCCAGTACCAGACATTGTGGTTCCAGTACCAGACATTGTGGTTCCAGTGCTAGACATTGTGGTTCCAGTACTAGACATTGTGGTTCCAGTGCTAGACATTGTGGTTCCAGTACTAGACATTGCGGTTCCCGTACTAGACATTGCGGTTCCCGTACTAGACATTGTGGTTCCAGTACAAGACTTTGACAGTTCAAAGAAACCGGACATATCTCATTGCAGTAGGCTCCAGGTAATGACAATATATCAGCTGGACAGGTAAGGAATAGTGACATTTGTCTCTCCATAGAGGAAGCACGATGACGCTAAAACATTGATATGTTCTCCATGACTTTCCCTGACTAAATAAAAAGGTCAAATCTGTTCTGCTGTGTTCTAGGGTGTTCTACGGGTGTTCTACGGGTGTTCTGCTGGTGCTCTAGGGTGTTCTGCTGTGCTCTAGGGTGTTCTGCTTGTGCTCTAGGGTGTTCTGCTGTGCTCTAGGGTGTTCTGCTGTGCTCTAGGGTGTTCTGCTGTGCTCTAGGGTGTTCTGCTGTGCTCTAGGGTGTTCTGCTGTGCTCTAGGGTGTTCTGCTGTGCTCTAGGGTGTTCTGCTGTGCTCTAGGGTGTTCTGCTGTGTTCTAAGGTGTTCTGCTGTGCTCTAGGGTGTTCTACTGTGCTCTAGGGTGTTCTGCTGTGCTCTAGGGTGTTCTGCTGTGCTCTAGGGTGTTCTGCTGTGCTCTAGGGTGTTCTGCTGTGTTCTAAGGTGTTCTGCTGTGTTCTAGGGTGTTCTCTTCCACTCACCTTCATTGTTGCTGGGTTTCTTCCTGAACTGAACAGTGTGAACCATGTCCCATTCTGTCTCATAGCCCAGATGGTGCTCCACCTGCCTGGTAGGCTTGTCTCCTGGGTCTTGGCTCGAACCCTGGTGCCGCTGGCCCCATTCAAACACAGAGCTAGACTCCTGGGAGAGAGAATACAGGTATACTCAGACCCACCCATATACTGTACTATCTATATACAGTACACACACCTACCCATATGCTGTACTATCCACAGTACTGTTCAAAAGTTTGGGGTCATGTAGAAATGTCCTTGTTTTCCATGAAAACATACCTGAAATTAGTTGCAAATTGAATTGGAAATATAGTCAAGACATTGACAAGGTTATAAATAATGATTTTTAATTTAAATAATAATTGTGTCCTTCAAACTCTGCTTTTGTCAAAGAATCCTCCATTTGCAGCAATCACAGCCTTGCAAACCTTTGGCATTCTAGTTGTCAATTTGTTGAGGTAATCTGAAGAGATTTCACCCCATGCTTCCTGAAGCACCTCCCACAAGTTGGATTGGCTTGATGGGCACTTCTTACGGTCAAGCTGCTCCCACAACAGATCAATAGGGTTGAGATCCAGTGACTGTGCTGGCCTCTCCATTATAGACAGAACACCAGCGAACTGCTCCTTCCCTAAATAGTTATTGCATAGTTTGGAGCTGTGCTTTGGGTCATTGTCCTGTTGTAGGAGGAAATTGGCTCCAATTAACATCCATCCACAGGGTATGACATGGCGTTGCAAAATGGAGTGATAGCCTTCCTTCTTCAAGATCCCTTTTACCCTGTACAAATCTCCTACATTACCACCACCAAAACACCCCCAGACCATCTCCTTTTACCCTGTACAAATCTACCACTTTACCACCACCAAAACACCCCCAGACCATCTCCTTTTACCCTGTACAAATCTCACACATTACCACCACCAACGCACCCCCAGACCATCTCCTTTTACCCTGTACAAATCTCCCACTTTACCACCACCAAAACACCCCCAGACCATCTCCTTTTACCCTGTACAAATCCCCCACTTTACCACCACCAAAACACCCCCAGACCATCTCCTTTTACCCTGTACAAATCTCCCACTTTACCACCACCAAAACACCCCCATACCATCTCCTTTTACCCTGTACAAATCTACCACTTTACCACCACCAAAACACCCCCAGACCATCTCCTTTTACCCTGTACAAATCTCACACATTACCACCACCAACGCACCCCCAGACCATCTCCTTTTACCCTGTATAAATCCCCCACATTACCACCACCAAAACACCCCCAGACCATCTCCTTTTACCCTGTACAAATCTCCCACATTACCACCACCAAAACACCCCCAGACCATCTCCTTTTACCCTGTACAAATCTACCACTTTACCACCACCAAAACACCCCCATGCCATCTCCTTTTACCCTGTACAAATCTCCCACTTTACCACCACCAAAACACCCCCAGACCATCTCCTTTTACCCTGTACAAATCTCACACATTACCACCACCAACGCACCCCCAGACCATCTCCTTTTACCCTGTACAAATCCCCCACATTACCACCACCAACGCACCCCCAGACCATCTCCTTTTACCCTGTACAAATCTCCCACTTTACCACCACCAAAACACCCCCAGACCATCTCCTTTTACCCTGTACAAATCTCCCACTTTACCACCACCAAAACACCCCCAGACCATCTCCTTTTACCCTGTACAAATCTCCCACTTTACCACCACCAAAACACCCCCAGACCATCTCCTTTTACCCTGTACAAATCTCCCACTTTACCACCACCAAAACACCCCCAGACCATCACATTGCCTCCACCATGTTTGACAGATGGCGTCAAGCACTCCTCCCAGCATCTTTTCTGCATCTCATGAATGTTCTTCTTTGTGACACCTCAAACTCAGATTCGCCTGTCCATAACACTTTTTTTCTCTCCAAATCTTCATCTGTCCAGTGGCTGTGTTCTTTTGCCCATCTTGATCTTTTCTTTTTAAATTGGCCAGTCTGAGATATGGCTTTCTTTTTCGCAACTCTGCCTAGAAGGCCAGCATCCCGGAGTCGCCTCTTCACTGTTGACGTTGAGACTAGTGTTTTGCAGTAACTATTTAATGAAGCTGCCAGTTGAGGACTTGTGAGGCATCTGTTTCTCAAACTACACACACAAATGTACTTGCCCTTTTGCTCAGTTGTGCACCGGGGCCTCCATTTGCACTGTTCTGTGAAAGGGGTTTTCTAATGATCAATTAGCCTTTTAAAAGTATAAACTTGGATTAGCTACATATTGTGCCATTGGAACACAGGAGTAATGGTTGCTGATAATGCTCCTCTGTACGCCTATGTAGATATTCCATTAAAAATCTGCTGTTTTTCAGAAATGTCTAAGTGACCCCAAAATGTTGTACTATCTATTTACAGTACATAGTTCTGGCTGGGTAGGTGGCTGGCTGGCTAGGTGGCTGGCTGGGTAGGTGGCTGGCTGGCTGTGTAGGTGGCTGGCTGGCTGGGTAGGTAGTGGTACAGATAAATACAGAAAAGGCTGGAAATACTATGAGAGAGACTATTCAAATTAAACCGGGATGAGAACCACAGAGAACCAAACTGACAGACATCTGTCCTGAGTGGCTGGTAGAGAGAGGAGAGTTAGTTTCCATGAAGAGATGAGCTAGCTATGTGTTTTCATCACGACCGGGATGAACCATTTTAGATTCAGGAATCAGGATATACTTCTGGGCTTCGGTTTCCTGTTGCATCTCCGCTCTCAAGGGTTTTTATTTCAGTCAGAGATCACTAGAACATCTGCACTCTAGTGCAGCAGAGAAACAGAGACAGGAAACATGAAGCGATGCTGCTGTCACATGACCAAGGTGATTGGAGCCAGACTGTGGTTTGACAGTCATCGTCCAGCTCTCAAGACAACCGATGTGTCACCATGGATACAGCCAAGCCGACATGTAAAAATGTGGAGTGTTGTCATCATAATGCTGACTAAATGTTCCCTTTAAGCTGCGCGGACACCGTGCTGCGTGTGTTTTTTTCTCCCCAAAGGTCTCATGAAATGTAGGTCTACACTGAACACCACACATTGGCTGCTACTGTAGGCTGACTGATAGAACAGCTATTTCCATGTTAAACAAATTGCACTGTCTGTCTGTATTATCAGCACCAGACAACAGTTGTGGCCAAACGCCAATTAGCAGTTTTTCTATATGAATCTACCAGTAAGATTGATAAGAGTAATCTTGTTAGTATTTTAATATACGCACATGTGTACACTTTGTTTATGATGACCTGAAACATGGAATATTACATCAAAAAGATATGTAAATAAAGTCTAACCTTGGCAGCACACAGCATGGCAGAGTGGTCAACATCTTCCACGGGTTTATATTCCAGCACTATGTCTCCATCCTGGTAGAAATGACGAGAAGGAATGTTCAGTCTGATCTGTGGACATCATAACAGGGAAGGATACATCTCATTCTGTTGTTCCATATTGACATACCTGGTCCAGGACACGCAGGGATCCCGAAGTCAGAGAGTCCTGCTCCTCACTCCTTTCTGAGTTGGTGTGTATAAAAACTCCATCATGCTCATATAGAACCTGAGAGAGAAAGAGGGAAACGCATTCAGAGATGAATACAACTCATGTTATGTTGTTGTTGGAGACTTGGTAAACAAATAGGCCTAATGTACCTAGCTAGCTAACTTCATCCAAATCAAGTGCTATTTCCATGTGATAATGTAATGGGGTACATTTGCTGCATTGTTTATAATTTTGCTCTTTGAACATTGACCAATTTCACATTCTTTCTACCTTTTCAGAAATGTGATGTTGTGGCTAACTAGGTAGCTGGCTCAACCAACTTCCTGACAACTTGTAAACTGTTTTGCATGTTTGTGTTGTTGGTTGTTAGTAACGTTACAACAAGTTAGCTCGACTTGTCACTATGAAAGCTAACAACATGAGCCTGTTGGTATTCTGGAAGTCGACAGGTTCAACATTTTACAAGTAACTTCTTATGACCGAAAACCACTTTGTTTCACCTGAATCTGCACTACTCTGCCAACTGGACAGGCGACTTCTACTAACTAACGTTATGTTAGCTGTCAAGTGTCGACAATGTTTTTGTTCAACTTCTAGCCAACTGTTTTCGGTTCAACTATTTACAAAACCTCACAGACAACATGATCCGTTGACAATGCGAACAAAACAAAGCATATGTATATATATATATTTTAACTAAATGCCACAAATCTGTTTTCTCAGCACCTTGTAGCCCGCTGAAGTCGCCATGTCGCCTGTCTCAGCTGACGACGACGTAGTAGGACAGCTCACGCGTTTCCAGTTGTTTTGGGAGGGGAGGGCAGAACAAATAACTAAATACTCGTCAATGGGTGTTGCTGAATCCCTTGATTTGTGACACATTCATTGTAAACCAACGACGCAAATAACGAGATCATTGAAAAAGTTGAGTGTATCTCGCATACAACAGAGATTATTAATTGAACTGTTATTTGTTCAAGCTTCCACTTCCGCAAACATTCGCCAGGGAACATTGGCGTTAACAGGGGTGTAGTCATTATCCCGATTCTGTTGCAAAACGTTTCGTAAACGGAACGAAACGGGGCGGGACCTACCTTAATCTGTCCAATAGAATCTCTCGTTTTTTTTGGAACTGTTTGGACTAATGATTACACCCAGCAGTAGGAGTGGGAGGTGGCACCTTTGGACTTTGTTGTTTAGTGTTTAATTTGCGGCTTTTATTCCAGACAAAGGTTGTAAAACCCTGTACATATTCAGTCAAATAAGAATTTGTTCTTAACTGACTTGCCTAGTTAAATAAAGGTTAAATAAAAATAAATATAAAAAAATCATCAAATCAAATTGTATTTGTCACATGTACCGAGTACAACAGGTGAAGTAGACCTTACAGTGAAATGCTTATTTTACAAGCCCTTAACAAACAATGCAGTTTCATGAAAAATAAGTGTTAAGAATTTCTTACTAAAATTAATTAACTGAAGTAAAAAAATAAATAAATAAGAAAATAGAAAAATAACAAATGATTAAAGAGCAACAATAAGATAACTAGCGAGGCTATGTACAGGGGGTACCGGTCAAAGACTGGTGGCATACCTTAAGCGAGCAGGTGATAAAATCAACTCTCTCTCTCTTCAATTCAAAGGGCTTCATTGGCATGGGAAGCATGTTTACATTGTCAAAGCAAGTGAAATAGATAATAAACAAAAGTGAAATAGACAATAATAAACAACAAAAGTTTAAAAGGAATTAGAGACATTTCAAATGTCATATTATGTATATATACAGTGTTGTAACGATGTGCAAATAGTTAAAGGCTGGGTTTCTGTACAGCACTTTGAGATATCAGCTGATGTACGAAGGGCTATATAAATACATTTGATTTGATTTGAATATGTGGCCTGTCGTACGGTAATTTGGTAAAAAGCCAATTTGACATTTGCTCAGTTCATTGTTTTCACTGAGGAAATGTAGGAGTCTGCTGTTAATGATAATGCAGAGAATTTTCCCAAGGTTCCTGTTGACACATATAGGTAGTTATTGGGGTCGGATTTGTCTCCACTTTTGTGGATTGGGGTGATCAGTCCTCGGTTCCAAGTTTTAGGGAAGATGCCAGAGCTGAGGATGATGTTAAAGAGTTTAAATATAGCGAAGTGAAATTTGTTGTCTGTATAATTAATAATTGAATGTATTATACCATCAACACCACAGGCCTGTTAGGGTTGGAGGGTTGTATTGTGTCCTGTAGTTCATTCAATGTAATTGGAGAATTCAGTGGGTTCTGCTAGTCTTTAATAGCTGACTAATATTTTCTATTGTTCATGTATGTGTTTTTGCTGTTTGTTCTTTGTTATAAAATAAATATATGTTTTGAAGTGGTTTACCCATACATCTCCATTTTGATAGATAACAATTTGTGTTTTCCAATTTTCCCAGAAGTGGTTAGAGTCTATGGATTCTTCAATTACATTGAGCTGATTTCTGACATGCTGTTCCTTCTTTCTCCGTAGTGTATTTCTGTATTGTTTTAGTGATTCACTATAGTGAAGGCGTAGACTCAGGTTTTCTGGGTCTCTGTGTTTTTGGTTAGATATGTTCCTCAATTTATTTCTTAGGATTTTGCACTTTTCATCAAACCCTTTGTCATTGTTGTTCATATTCTTAGGTTGTCTGGTTTAGATTTGATAGTGAAGCTATTTAGGCTTTCTACTGCCAAGTTTACACCTTCGCTACTGCAGTGAAACGTTTTGTCCAGAAAGTTGTCTAGAAGGGATTGAATTTGTTGTGATTAATTACTTTCTGGTAGGTTTCTACACTACTTTCCTTTCATCTGTAACATTTCTAAAATGTATGCAGTTTATTCAGCTTGATGCCTCATGATTGAATATTGCTCTGTTCAAATAGAATGTGATTTTGCTGTGATCTGATAGGGGTGTCAGTGGGTTTTCTCTTTCTCCTCTCTCTCTCTTTCTAATGTATAATTTAGTGCATCTTGTTCTCACTTAATAGCAAATTAAAGCTGGAATTGCTCCATTTACAGACCAGCTCACACATGTACCTCTTCTGGCTCCTGTAAGACCTCTTTGTCTTCACAGAAGAGAGAGAGAAGAGGGAGAAATAGTGTGAGAGTTAGAGAGAGAGACAAAGAGAGACAGAGAGACACACAGAGAGAGAGAGAGAGAAGGAGAAGGTGTCTCTGGGATGGATGAGGCTAATATTTCAGGAGACAGAAGGGGTATCTGGGATGGATGAGGCTAATATTCCAGGAGAGACAGAAGGTGTCTCTGGGATGGATGAGGCTAATATTTCAGGAGACAGAAGGGGTATCTGGGATGGATGAGGCTAATATTTCAGGAGAGACAGAAGGTGTCTCTGGGATGGATGAGGCTAATATTTCAGGAGAGACAGAAGGTGTCTCTGGGATGGATGAGGCTAATATTTCAGGAGAGACAGGAGGAGAAGGAGTCTCTGGGATGGATGAGGCTAATATTTCAGGAGAGAAGGAGAAGGGGTATCTGGGATGGATGAGGCTAATATTTCAGGAGACAGAAAGGGTATCTGGGATGGATGAGGCTAATATTCCAGGAGAGACAGAAGGGTATCTGGGATGGATGAGGCTAATATTCCAGGAGAGACAGAAGGTGTCTCTGGGATGGATGAGGCTAATATTTCAGGAGAGACAGAAGGTGTCTCTGGGATGGATGAGGCTAATATTTCAGGAGAGAAGGAGAAGGGGTATCTGGGATGGATGAGGCTAATATTTCAGGAGACAGAAAGGGTATCTGGGATGGATGAGGCTAATATTCCAGGAGAGACAGAAGGTGTCTCTGGGATGGATGAGGCTAATATTTCAGGAGAGACAGAAGGTGTCTCTGGGATGGATGAGGCTAATATTTCAGGAGACAGAAGGTGTCTCTGGGATGGATGAGGCTAATATTCCAGGAGAGACAGAAGGTGTCTCTGGGATGGATGAGGCTAATATTTCAGGAGAGAAGGAGAAGGGGTATCTGGGACTGGATGAGTCTGAAGGGAAGTGTGTATCACTTTCTCATAAACTGTTCTAACTCACCACTCAGTCTGTTCCCACTGGAGGCTACAGCAGTCAGTGATAATGCTCTAAGTTCAAGTACACACACTCTGAAGAACCGCTTGGTCTCTGGTTCACTCAACCACAAACATGATGATGACTCCCACAGTTAGACAGAGTGCGAGTGCAGTTTTGTGTATGACTAAAAATGAATATTCTCTCCATGGTGCCCTCCTACACACGCACGAGCACGCACGAGCACAAATATATACACACACACACACACCGACTAACGTCTTTAAAAACACAGGTCACTGTTTTCATGAGGTTATTGATGTCATTCTGTAAAAAGTGTCAGTGAACTTCTCCAGGAAACCTGGCATGTAGTTTCCCTGGTGTGATGTCACCACCTTGGTCTGTGTTCACGGTTCCCATTAGTTTTCCTGGTGTGATGTCATCACCTTGGTCTGTGTTCACGGTTCCCATTAGTTTTCCTGGTGTGATGTCACCACCTTGGTCTGTGTTCACGGTTCCCATTAGTTTTCCTGGTGTGATGTCACCACCTTGGTCTGTGTTCACGGTTCCCATTAGTTTTCCTGATGTGATGTCACCACCTTGGTCTGTGTTCACGGTTCCCATTCGTTTTCCTGGTGTGATGTCATCACCTTGGTCTGTGTTCACGGTTCCCATTCGTTTTCCTGGTGTGATGTCACCACCTTGGTCTGTGTTCACGGTTCCCATTAGTTTTCCTGGTGTGATGTCACCACCTTGGTCTGTGTTCACGGTTCCCACTAGTTTTCCTGGTGGGATGTCGCCACCTAGTGGTCTTGTGTATTATTAGCTTCTAACCAGTACAGCAAGAGGAGGACGCAGTTTGGCATTTATTGTCATGAATCTTGCCCTAGAGGCAGCCTGCAGAGTGGTCACTAGCTGGCACAGCCACAAAGTCATAAAATATACCATTTAACCTAAACTTAACCACACTGCTAACCCTAATGACTAATCCCAAACTTAAATGTAGACCAAAAAGCAAATGTTTGTTTTCATGAATTTTTACAATACAGCCTATTTTGACTTTGCAGCTGGCCCATGTAATGAAAATCACACAGTTCTGCCTCCAGGGCAAGATTAATGACAATAAACGTCAACCTAGAGGAGGATGGGCCTCCTCTCATCTGAGGGAGAATCTCAAATGCATACTCCTCGCGTCCTCTCTCTCCTCGTCTCCTTCTCAAAAACACATTGGAAAAAAGCTAGAGGTCTTTCCCCTCTGATCTTCTCCTCCAGTGGGTTTTGAGAAGGAGCCGAGGAGAAATTAAGTTTCTCCCTGACTCTTGTTTCTCTCAAGGTTTGTTCCTTCTAAGGAGATGTTTACTTGTCACTATACTGCTGCTTGCATAGGGATCTAGGCCGGCTTACCGTAAAAGCACTTTGTGACTGATGATATAGAAAGGGATTTATGGATGGAATTTGATTTGTCCCAGAGGGCAATTGGTTTTGCAGCAGGTAAGGATGAGACGTAAAAAAACATGTAAAATCCACGTAGATCACAATGGTACACCAGAACAACAACACAATGATACACCATGACAACAACACAATGATACACCATGACAACACAATGATACACCATGACAACAACACAATGATACACCATGACAACAACACAATGATACACCAGAACAACAACACAATGGTACACCAGAACAACAACACAATGATACACCATGACAACAACACAATGATACACCAGAACAACAACACAATGATACACCAGAACAACAACACAATGATACACCAGAACAACAACACAATGATACACCAGAACAACACAATGATACACCAGAACAACAACACAATGATACACCAGAACAACAACACAATGATACACCAGAACAACACAATGATACACCATGACAACAACACAATGATACACCAGAACAACAACACAATGATACACCAGAACAACACAATGATACACTAGAAACAACAACACAATGATACACCAGAACAACAACACAATGATACACCAGAACAACAACACAATGATACACCAGAACAACAACACAATGATACACCAGAACAACAACACAATGATACACCAGAACAACAACACAATGATACACCAGAACAACAACACAATGATACACACTGACAACAACACAATGATACACACTGACAACAACACAATGATACACCAGAACAACAACACAATGATACACCAGAACAACAACACAATGATACACCAGAACAACAACACAATGATACACCAGAACAACAACACAATGATACACCAGAACAACAACACAATGATACACCAGAACAACACAATGATACACCAGAACAACACAATGATACACCAGAACAACACAATGATACACCAGAACAACAACACAATGATACACCAGAACAACAACACAATGATACACCAGAACAACAACACAATGATACACCAGAACAACAATACAATGATACACCATGACAACAACACAATGATACACCAGAACAACAACAGAGATACTGAGAGTATCAGTAACCTAGATGCAATCACCTGCCGTTGTGCCTTTGAGCAAGGCAATTAACTCCTAAAATGCTCAACGGATGCAGCAGTAGCGCTGCCGTAGCTCCAATCTCTGTATGTATAGGGCTGCCCTGTGTTCCAATCTCTGTATGTATAGGGCTGCCCTGTGTTCCAATCTCTGTATGTATAGGGCTGCCCTGTGTTCCAATCTCTGTATGTATAGGGCTGCCCTGTGTTCCAATCTCTGTATATATAGGGCTGCCCTGTGTTCCAATCTCTCCAATCTCTGTATATATAGGGCTGCCCTGTGTTCCAATCTCTGTATGTATAGGGCTGCCCTGTGTTCCAATCTTTGTATATATAGGGCTGCCCTGTGTTCCAATCTCTGTATGTATAGGGCTGCCCTGTGTTCCAATCTCTGTATATATAGGGCTGCCCTGTGTTCCAATCTTTGTATATATAGGGCTGCCCTGTGTTCCAATCTCTGTATGTACAGGGCTGCCCTCTGCTCCAATCTCTGTATATATAGGGCTGCCCTCTGCTCCAATTTCTGTATATATAGGGCTGCCCTCTGCTCTAATCTCTGTATATATAGGGCTGCCCTCTGCTCTAATCTCTATATTTATAGGGCTGCCCTCTGCTCCAATCTCTGTATATATAGGGCTGCCCTCTGCTCTAATCTCTGTATATATAGGGCTGCCCTCTGCTCCAATCTCTGTATATATAGGGCTGCCCTCTGCTCCAATCTCTGTATATATAGGGCTGCCCTCTGCTCTAATCTCTGTATATATAGGGCTGCCCTCTGCTCTAATCTTTATATTTATAGGGCTGCCCTCTGCTCCAATCTCTGTATATATAGGGCTGCCCTCTGCTCTAATCTCTGTATATATAGGGCTGCCCTCTGCTCCAATCTCTGTATATATAGGGCTGCCCTCTACTCCAATCTCTCCAATCTCTGTATTTATAGGGCTGCCCTCTGCTCCAATCTCTCCAATCTCTGTATGTATAGGGCTGCCCTCTGCTCTAATCTCTATATTTATAGGGCTGCCCTGTGTTCCAATCTCTCTATGTATAGGGCTGCCCTCTGCTCCAATCTCTGTATATATAGGGCTGCCCTCTGCTCTAATCTCTATATTTATAGGGCTGCCCTGTGTTCCAATCTCTGTATGTATAGGGCTGCCCTCTGCTCCAATCTCTATATTTATAGGGCTGCCCTCTGTTCCAATCTCTGTATATACAGGGCTGCCCTCTGCTCATATCTCTGTATATACAGGGCTGCCCTCTGCTCCAATCTCTGTATAATAAAAAAAATAGCCCCACCTGCTTTGCATGTTATTATGTCATTAATACGTGTCACATATGAGTTTACAAAAAAAAAGATAATTGAGGTAATGAAGCCGCATACAACCATGGTCTCATTGCTTTCTTGAGTAAGGCAGCTCCAACATGCAGATGTTTCAGCCTAGCTCAGTGTTTTCTGCCCAGCCCAGGACCTCCACATTCGACATCTTCACCTGTGGGATCATCTGAGACCAGCCACCTGGACAGCTGATGAAACTGAGGAGTATTTATGTCTGTAAGAAAGCCCTTTTGTGGGGAAAAACTCATTCTGATTGGCTGGGCCTGGCCCCCCATCTGTGCCCCTGCCTAGTCATGTGAAATACATAGATCAGGGCCTAATGAATTTATTTAAATTGACTGATTTCCTTAAATGAGCAGCAGCTCAGTAAAATAGTTGAAATAGTTGCATGTTGCATTTCTACTTTAGTTCAGTATATATATATATATAAACATGTTAGGATCATGCCTGTAACATGTTAGGATCATGCCCGTAACATGTTAGGATCATGCCCGTAACATGTTAGGATCATGCCCGTAACATGTTAGGATCATGCCCGTAACATGTTAGGATCATGCCCGTAACATGTTAGGATCATGCCCGTAACATGTTAGGATCCTGCCCGTAACATGTTATGATCCTGCCCGTAACATGTTAGGATCATGCCCGTAACATGTTAGGATCATGCCCGTAACATGTTAGGATCATGCCCGTAACATGTTAGGATCATGCCCGTATCATGTTAGGATCATGCCCGTATCATGTTAGGATCTTGCCCGTATCATGTTAGGATCCTGCCCGTAACATGTTAGGATCCTGCCCGTAACATGTTAGGATCATGCCCGTAACATGTTAGGATCATGCCCGTAACATGTTAGGATCATGCCCGTAACATGTTAGGATCATGCCCGTAACATGTTAGGATCATGCCCGTAACATGTTAGGATCATGTCTGTAACATGTTAAGATCATGCCCGTAACATGTTAGGATCATGCCTGTAACATGTTAGGATCATGCCCGTAACATGTTATGCTTCTTACAACATGATGGATGTTGAAGTCAGATTTCTTTTTCAAATGATGTAAATTGCCTTTTTTTCTGTTTGTAATTTTGTGGTGTGTCTTGTTTGGTTTATGGTATTTAAAAAGAAGAAGAAGAGGACATCATTATATTATTACTTACCGATAGATGTTCTTCACTTATTGTTTCGATGAATGTATTTAATATTAGATCAGTTGTTTCTCAACGTGCCATCTGGCTTCTAAGAGTGAAACCAAAACAGTGTAAACGATTACCAGTTATTTATGCCCTACTCTACCTCCCAAAATAATAAAGAAATCATTTATCTGAAACATTACTTAGTCGTTGTCTTTCTTAACTGGAGAAGAACATTTATTTATGCATTAGACATGGAGGCCCGTTTCCAACTTCCCATTCTGTCTCATTGATCAAACAAATGATTTATAAAAATCATTCACTAGTCAGTTATTGAAAAGAGAATCAGGTCTACACTTTCATTCTGCCACAAAGCAGCACAAAGATCGCGTCACCCGATCAGGACGTACAAAAATAACAGAAAAATAACTTGAGCTTGTTAATATATCCCGCTGGACTGGTTGGTTCTGATTCAGATGCGTTGGGTTAAATGATGAAGACACGCGATTGTTTGTTTATCACCTTGTTATCAATGCTTAGTTCACACACAAAAAAATCAAAAAAATGTTTTTGTCCTAGTCATAAATCATAGGTCATAAAATCCTTATAAAGCAGTAGGATTCAGCGATAGAATAAACTGTTTTCTAAGTGAAGAGCAGAAAGCCAGTAAAGGTGCTGTGGTGATTATTGTCATCAAAGATGTTAAATCCTTCCATCAGTCGAGTGTAGACCTCGTCTCCTGCATCCAACTGCAGTGTGACACCGTTGGTTCCACCGTCCTCCGAGTCTGAAACATCGTCGGTCACAGTCACCATTACAAGTCCATTTTTATACAGCGACACTCTTCTCCCCTTGCTGGAGGTTGTAAAGGCGGTGTATGTGAAGTAGTAGACTCCATTAACCGGTGCTCTGAAGATACCCGTCACCGGACTGTAAGCCTCACCAATATTGTTGAAGACATGTTTGTAGGCCAGGATGACATCATCACTATTTGGTCCTTTGGATTCAGACAGCGAGGCTGAGAAGGCCACCTTCGGTCTCTCTCCGTTCTCTCTCTTCAGTTCCTCCACGGTGGCTCCCATCTCATTCAGTTTGGTGCTCTGTTGAGCCACAATGGCTCTCAGCTCCTGGAGTAGGACTCTCTGTTCCTCCAACTGGCTCTCGCTGGTCCTCCCTGTGGTTTCCATAAAGATTAGCTTCTTGTCAATGTCGCTACTTTGAAAAACCTGCAGCTCAGAGAGACAGCTGCAGAGAACAAACAGTAGAGCGACGAAGGTCCTCATCTTTCAGATCAACTCTGGGATCCTTTGGTATCAAAACGCCTAAACTCAAGAGTTCTATACAGATGAATAGTGAACCATTTACTCAGTCATTCATTGTTAATACTTACCTGTCCTTGGATAGGTGCCGATGTGGCAATGTTCTGATGTTTAAGTTCAAAGTTTTTATTTATCCAAAGGCAAACAGTTAACACTCTCTGAAACACTTGCTGTGTTGACAGAATTCTTTATATTAAGAGAATGAAATTAACTTATGTCTTATAAAAAGATATACGATGTAGAGTGCAGAAAGCCAGTTACAGACAGTACTTTGGCAAATAAAGAAAGTTTTTTTTTAAAAACCTCCCTCTTTGGGCTGGATGTGTCCATGTATAGGTCATACATGCTTAAACTATGAGCAGAATTACTTTACCTCAATCAACTCCCTAGTTTAAAAGCAACTGGTTTTTAAAGCCATTTTCTCTACATTTCCACCAACGTGGGCCAGCCCCCTAGCAATTCAAGTTATAGCCAATGAGCGCCAACCTCCTGCATTTGAGTGACAGCTAGGAAGAGGCCTGCCCAGCGTTACCCAATGGGTTTGCAGGACTCAGTGGACACAGCAGAGAGAGAGAGAGATCAATGACGTGGTGCACATACAGTTGGAGTCATTAAAAGTCGTTTTTTAACCACTCCACACTTTTCTTATTCACAAACTATAGTTTTGGCAAGTCGGTTAGGACATCTACTTTATGCATGAAACAAGTAATTTTCCCAACAATTGTTTACAGACAGATTATTTCACTTATAATTCACTGTATCGCAATTTCAGTGGGTCAGAAGTTTACATACACTAAGTTGACTGTGCCTTTAAACAGCTTGGAAAATACCCAAAAATGTCATGACATTAGAAGCTTCTGATTGACATCATTTAAGTCAATTGGAGGTGTACCTGTGGATGTATTTCAAGGTCTACCTTCAAACTCAGTGCCTCTTTGATTAACATCATGGGAAAATCAAAATAAATCAGCCAAGACCTCCAAAAACAAATTGTAGACCTCCACAAGTCTGGTTCATCCTTGGGAGCAATTTCCAAACGCCTGAAGGTACCACGTTCATCTGTACAAACAATAGTACGCAAGTATAAACACCATGGGACCACCCAGCCATCATACTGCTCAGGAAGGAGACTCGTTCTTAGAGACTTATTGTGAGAAGCGTGTGGAAGGCTACCCGAAACATTTGACCCAAGTTAAACAATTGAATGGCAATATACTCAATTAGTATTTGGTAGCATGTAAACTTCTGACCAACTGGGAATGTGATGCAAGAAATAAAAGCTGAAATAAATCATTCTCTCTAATATTATTCTGGCATCGCACATTCTTAAAATAAAGTGGTGATCGTAGTTGGAAGCACAGAACAAACTAGAATGTCATTTGTATGCTGTAGAATATAGATTTCGCTATACTGGAACTAAGGGGCCTAGCCCGAACCATGAAAAACTACACCAGACCACCAAATCTTACAGTTGGCATTATTCATAGAGACAGGTAGCGTTCTCCTGGCATCCACCAAACAGATTCGTCCCTTGAACTGCCAGATGGTGAACCACGCGTGATTCATCGCTCCAAAGAACATATTTCAACTGCTCCAGAGTCCAATGGCGGCGAGCTTTACACCTCTCCAGCCAACGCTTGGCATTGAGAATGGTGATCTTATGCTTGTGTGTGGCTGCTCGGCCATGGAAACCCATTTCATGAAGCTCCTGACAAACAGTTATTGTGCTGACGTTGCTTCCAGAAGCACTTTGGAACTCGGTAGTGAGTGTTGCAACCGAGGACAGACAATGTTTACGCGTGACGTGCTTCAGCACTCAGCGGTCCCGTTCTGTGAGCTTGTGTGGCCTACCACTTCGCGGCTAAGCCGTTGTTGCTCCTATACGTTTCCACTTCACAATAACAGCACTTACATTTGAGCGGGGGCAGCTCTAGCAGGGCATACATTTGACGAACTGACTTGTTGGAAAAGTGGCATCCTGTGACTGTGCCAAGTTGAAAGTCACTGAGCTCTTCGGTAAGGCCCTTCTACTGCCAATGAGATTACATGGCTGTGTGCTCGGTGTTATACACCTGTCAGCAACAGGTGGGGCTGAAATAGCCGAATCCACTCATTTTAAGGGGATTCACTATATACACACAAGTATCTCAATAGTCAGCAGAATCGCCCATTCGTATGGTTTAAATAACATGGGTAATATCTGAGTGGTGTAAATTGATATTTAGGTAGACTTCCACATTTATTGCATTTTTTATTTAACCTTTATTTAACTAGGCAAGTCAGTTGAGAACAAATTCTTATTTACAATGACGGCCCTACCCTGGCCAAACCCGGACGACGCTGGGCCAATTGTAGACCTACCCTCCTGTAGGTTCACTCCAACCCTGTTCCCGGAGACCTACCCTCCTGTAGGTTTTCACTCCAACCCTGTTCCCGGAGACCTACCCTCCTGTAGGCTTTCCTTTCAACCCCAGTTGTAACTAACCTGATTCAGTTTATCAACCAGCTACTTATTATAATCAGGTGTGCTAGATTATGGTTGGAGAAAACCTACAGGACAGTAGATCTCCAGGAACAGGGTTTGGAGTGAAAACCTACAGGACAGTAGATCTCCAGGAACAGGGTTGGAGTGAAAACCTACAGGACAGTAGATCTCCAGGAACAGGGTTGGAGTGAAAATCTACAGGACAGTAGATCTCCAGGAACAGGGTTGGAGTGAAAACCTACAGGACAGTAGATCTCCAGGAACAGGGTTTGGAGAGTCCTGGTGTAGGGGGATCTCTCTTTATCACGGTGTGGATACAGTATGTAGGTCTACCTGGTCACTGTATTAAGTCCTATGGAGATTAGAGGCTGTAGTGACTGGGTTTAACCAGTCAGCACCGTGTGGTTAATTCTTACGGAGACCAGAGGCTGTAGTGACTGGGTTTAACCAGTCAGCAAATGAAATGAAGCTTTTCATCCTGATGCAGAATAAACCAGGGCAGAGTAGCACATCTGGGTTCAAACACTATACGATATCATTACCAACACTATTCCATATCATTACCAATACTTCAGCTGTGACTGAGTTTGGAACTAAAAGTGTAAACCCTGACTATCTGGCACAAGCAAACATTGTTGAATAGTCTTTGAACCCAGGTCTGTAGAGTAGAGACCAATCATGAATCTCTCCCCGTTTCCCTGCAGAAATCCACCATAGACGTGTAATTAAATAACATGAGATCTGGAATGAAGTCTCCCTCCCCGTAGGCCTCCTCTTGGTGGAGCCGGCGCCGTTGGTATCGACTCAAGAAGTTACACTTTTACAACATGTCCTCCTCCAATCAGAAGCAGTAGAACATGTCCTCCTCCAATCAGAAGCAGTAGAACATGTCCTCCTCCAATCAGAAGCAGTAGAACATGTCCTCCTCCAATCAGAAGCAGTAGAACATGTCCTCCTCCAATCAGAAGCAGTAGAACATGTCCTCCTCCAATCAGAAGCAGTAGAACATGTCCTCCTCCAATCAGAAGCAGTAGAACATGTCCTCCTCCAATCAGAAGCAGTAGAACATGTCCTCCTCCAATCAGAAGCAGTAGAACATGTCCTCCTCCAATCAGAAGCAGTAGAACATGTCCTCCTCCAATCAGAAGCAGTAGAACATGTCCTCCTCCAATCAGAAGCAGTAGAACATGTCCTCCTCCAATCAGAAGCAGTAGAACATGTCCTCCTCCAATCAGAAGCAGTAGAACATGTCCTCCTCCAATCAGAAGCAGTAGAACATGTCCTCCTCCAATCAGAAGCAGTACGTGACGACCGAACCGTATGTATTCTGAATATGTTTGAGTCTAAGTTCAAAACGGTTGGAGGATGTGAAGCGAAGCTTCAATTTGTTTCATTAAAAAGAAATGACAATGTATTTGACACCTATGTGTTGTAAATAGTTAGAATTGTTCTATTACAAAACACACGACACCAGCAGTTTAAAAAAATTACAATTCCAGAAAGTGTGCTTTCATCCACAATTGTTATTTCATTTTACAATCATTAAACAAGACTATTGTACACTTTTCTACACCTGCGTATCGTTTCCCCAAAGCTTGTAAAAAGCAGATAAAACATCCAACGTTGTTCATACGTTTTTTTTTGGTTGTTTTTTTAACAATGTATATTTTTGTGTCATTTACATTTTTCACAGAGCAACTCGGCAAACAGGAAGAAAACGCAGTGGAACAAAAGCATTGGTAGTGACGGGTCAGTGCAAAACACCTGCATTTTAAATCAGAGAGAAAGATCAAGAGAGAGGAGGGGGAAGAGACAACTGCCATTTTTCTGTTGTTGTTGTTGTTGAAAAAGCACAATGCCTGTATTCATAAAGGGTCTCAGAGTAGAAATGCTGATCTAGGATCAGTTTAGTCTTTTAGAACTTAAATCAACAAGGTTACAGAGACAGGTGGGACTCCTACCGAGAGGCTTAGAGAACACAGGTGGGACTCCTACCGAGAGGCTTAGAGAACACAGGTGGGACTCCTACCGAGAGGCTTTATGAACACAGGTGGGACTCCTACCGAGAAGCTTAGAGAACACAGGTGGGACTCCTACCGAGAGGCTTAGAGAACACAGGTGGGACTTCTACCGAGAGGCTTCAAGACCACAGGTGGGACTCCTACAGAGAAGCTTTATGAACACAGGTGGGACTCCTACAGAGAAGCTTTATGAACACAGGTGGGACTCCTACCGAGAGGCTTAGAGAACACAGGTGGGACTCCTACCGAGAGGCTTCAAGACCACAGGTGGGACTCCTACCGAGAAGCTTTATGAACACAGGTGGGACTCCTACCGAGAGGCTTAGAGAACACAGGTGGGACTCCTACCGAGAGGCTTCAAGACCACAGGTGGGACTCCTACCGAGAGGCTTAGAGAACACAGGTGGGACTCCTACCGAGAGGCTTAGAGAACACAGGTGGGACTCCTACCGAGAGGCTTAGAGAACACAGGTGGGACTCCTACCGAGAGGCTTAGAGAACACAGGTGGGACTCCTACCGAGAGGCTTAGAGAACACAGGTGGGACTCCTACCGAGAGGCTTAGAGAACACAGGTGGGACTCCTACCGAGAGGCTTCAAGACCACAGGTGGGACTCCTACCGAGAGGCTTTATGAACACAGGTGGGACTCCTACCGAGAGGCTTTATGAACACAGGTGGGACTCCTACCGAGAGGCTTTAAGACCACAGGTGGGACTCCTACCGAGAGGCTTTAAGACCACAGGTGGGACTCCTACCGAGAAGCTTAAAGACCACAGGTGGGACTCCTACCGAGAAGCTTAAAGACCACAGGTGGGACTCCTACCGAGAAGCTTAAAGACCACAGGTGGGACTCCTACCGAGAAGCTTAAAGACCACAGGTGGGACTCCTACCGAGAAGCTTAAAGACCACAGGTGGGACTCCTACCGAGAAGCTTAAAGACCACAGGTGGGACTCCTACCGAGAAGCTTTATGAACACAGGTGGGACTCCTACCGAGAAGCTTAAAGACCACAGGTGGGACTCCTACCGAGAAGCTTAAAGAACACAGGCCAAGAAGAGAGCTAGATGATGGAATCAGAGGGCTTTCACCACTTCACCACCACAGAAGAAGAAGCAGTACCAAGGGCTTGGACACATGTCCATACAACATGTACTTTAGTTTATCAACAATAAAGAAAGATCAGGTTTTTCATTTCTTCTCTCTCTAAAGTGAAACAAAATGAAGCCTTCAGAGACGGATCACCCCATCATGCACATTATCCTCGCAAAAAAAAAAGTCAAAAAAAATCTGGGGTATGAGTGTTTATGATTTATAATTTAGTACGGTCTGTTGGTTTGTGTTCATTTGAGAGAGGTGGGGACAGTGTGTGAGTGTGTATTTCACACTAGTGTGTTAGAAGTCCATCTGCTAGTTTGTAGAAAGACAGAGGAGAGGCAGATTCATTCCTTCCATGTTCTCTTCATCACTCAAAGGTCTCATATGGATGGGTCAGGAGGGGGGGGGGGGGGGGGGTCAGAGGTCTCATATGGATGGGTCAGGAGGGGGTCAGAGGTCTCATATGGATGGGTCAGGAGGGGGTGTCAGAGGTCTCATATGGATGGGTCAGGAGGGGGTCAGAGGTCTCATATGGATGGGTCAGGAGGGGGTCAGAGGTCTCATATGGATGGGTCAGGAGGGGGTGTCAGGAGGGGGGGCCAATGAATGAATATTACAGTGTAAAGAATGGTATATAAGCACATTGTTCCATAGAGGGAGAAGTGTAGTGAGTAAAGTGGATGATGACTCAAAGGGAGAACAGCAGTCTTCATGTCATAAGGAGGGAGATGAGGCAACAGTCCTGGTTGCTTATGGGGGGGAAAGGGGGAGGATGGGGTAAGTTGGGACGTGGAGGGGTAAGTTAGGGGGTGGGGGGTTAAGCGGATGAGCAGCAGCCCCCCGCGGCCGTGGCGGCTTGAGGGTCATCGTCCACGATCTGTACCCCCCTTCGTGATGTCGTTGACTGGCTGGCTCCGTTACCCTTCGCCCTCTCCTCTGCTTGGGCCGTCTCCATCATTCCTGTCAACGAGAGGGAGAGTCAGTACTGCGGGGAGACAAAGTCCTACCAACAAAAGGGAGACGAGAGGGAGAGTCAGTACTGTGGGGAGACAAAGTCCTACCAACAAAAGGGAGACGAGAGGGAGAGTCAGTACTGTGGGGAGACAAAGTCCTACCAACAAAAGGGAGACGAGAGGGAGAGTCAGTACTGTGGGGAGACAAAGTCCTACCAACAAAAGGGAGACGAGAGGGAGAGTCAGTACTGTGGGGAGACAAAGTCCTACCAACAAAAGCTGAAAGTCCTTACAACCAAGAAAAGCCAAACATCCTACAAACAAAAAGCTTTATAAATCCAATCTACAAAATTCAGAAGTACCACCGACAAAAATCAAAGTCCTACCAGTTGGTCCATTATAATATAATCGTTTCAAGTATTTTATTTTTGTCCCATCACATTCATCATCACTATTCCGTAACAGAACGGCTGCTTACTTTTACACAAGTCAAGGAAGAGTTCTTCTATCCCCTTGTTTAGTTTGGCTGATGTGTGATAGTGTTTTGCCCCCACCGACTCTGCATACCTGTGGAGGAGAGGAATCCACAGAGAAACACAGACCGATCCGTTACAACCAATCACCATTCAATTGTCAACACTCACAGACAAAATGTGTGTTTAGTTATCAATATTCCGACCAAATCACCGTTCAATTACATCAACGTTCACGTAGAAAAAGAAGGCTGTGGACTTCATGTTTAGACACCGTTATGAAAAAGGTACTGCAACAGCAGTACAGCACCATAAGCTGATAAGACTGAACACCGCCTGCTGTACAAGGTCTCTCTACGGTACAGTTACAGGAGAAGAGTGACAAAACGAACCCTTCTGCCTCTTCAACCGATACATGTCTCTCCTTCTCCAGATCTACTTTATTACCTAAGAGAAGAACAAAGAGGATGTATTAGTTTAGAGACCACATACTGTATATTTAAAACATTAGCACCACCAACTGTACGTCTAGTAGATTGAAGGCACACTTTATTTAACCAGGAAGAGACCATGGAGGTTAGAACCCTCTCATGTGACAGCGTTGGTTTAACTCGTGTCAATGAAGTCAATGACCACCACACACAATTACACCAAATTGCACACACACATATGTGTGTGTGTGTGTGTGTGTGTGTGTGTGTGTGTGTACACACACTGAACAAAAACATAAAATGCAACATGTAAAGTGTTGGTCCCATGTCTCAACAGCTGAAATAAAATAATGCAGAAATGTTCCATACTGACAAAAAAGTTTATTTCTCTCAAATGTTGTGCACAAATGTATTTTACATTCCTGTTAGTGAACATTTCTCCTTTTCCAAGATAATCCATCCACCTGACAGGTGTGGCATATCAAGAAGCCGATTAAACGCCATGATCATTACATAGGTGCACCTTGTACTGGGGACAATAAAGGGCCACTAAAAAGAATTGCAGTTGTCACACAACACAATGCTACAGAAGTTAAGTTTTGAGGGAGCGTGCAATTGGCACCAAAGCCATTGCCAGGGGATTGAATGTTAATTTCTCTACCATAATTTCTGTCTGTAATAAAGCCCTTTTGGGGGAAAAAAAATATTCTGATTGCTCAGTGGATGGGCCCGGCTCCCAAGTGGGTGGGCCTACGCCCTCCCAGGTCAACCTATGGCTGCACCCCTGCCCAGTCATGTGAAATCCATAGATTAGGGACTAATGCATTTAATTGACCGAATTCCTTATATGAACTGTAACTCAGTAAAATCGTTGAAATCGTTGCGTTAATATTTTTGTTCAGTACAGGGTCATCCCCCCCCCCCCCCTCATTTTTGTGAGAAAACAAACTATTAAAATAACTTTCCCACAGCAGTTAGTCTAGTTAAGATGAGATCCCATAAAATCGGTTGACCAATATGTGATTATTATTATCTGACCCTGCAGGTCATCTATGAACATTTGAACATCTTGGCCATGTTCTGTTATAATCTCCACCCGGCACAGCCAGAAGAGGACTGGCCACCCATCAGAGCCTGGTTCCTCTCCACCCGGCACAGCCAGAAGAGGACTGGCCACCCATCAGAGCCTGGTTCCTCTCTACCCGGTACAGCCAGAAGAGGACTGGCCACCCATCAGAGCCTGGTTCCTCTCTAGGTTCTTAAATTATGCGTTATTTTAAATTTTTCGTTAAGAAATCATAATTTTGAGAATCTGTTAAACCTTTAGAACACAATTTGTGAGAAAAGGTGTGTTTTTCATGCCACATCTAAAAACCAATATCAAAATCGGTGACTTTTGCCTCCCTAAAATCAGTGTCGGAACCACAAATCCCATACGGGTGTCGGGCTCTAGTTAAGATATCACATAAATATTGAGGAGGATGTCACCACAACAATGTCAACAATGATCTACTCCGTGCAACTCGTCCTGCATTTGAAAAGGTTCCCTAGCTGCTGGTCGGAGAAGACTGAACGTCAGGGTTGAAAGTTGTAGACTTTGACATTTCAGAGGGATAGAGCAACGGGATGTGTCTGAAGCACATTTAGCTGTCCGACAGCTGGTCTTCTGTGACTGAAATTTGGAGGCAAGAGAATATCAGAGACAAACAAAGTACACTGCTCAAAAAAAATAAAGGGAACACTAAAATAACACATTCTGAGGGATCTCCTCCCAGACCTGGACTAAAGCATCCGCCAACTCCTGGACAGTCAGTGGTGCAACGTGGCGTTGGTGGATGGAGCGAAACATGATCCCAGATCTGCTCAATTGGATTCAGGTCTGGGGAACGGGCGGGCCAGTTCATAGCATCAATGCCTTCCTCTTGCAAGAACTGCTGACACACTCCAGCCACATGTCTTGCATTAGGAGGAACCCAGGGCAAACCGCACCAGCATGTGGTCTCACAAGGGGTCTTATGATCTCATCTCGGTACCGAATGGCAGTCAGGCTACCTCTGGCGAGCACATGGAGGGCTGTGCGGCCCCCCAAATAAATGCCACCCCACACCATGATTGACCCACCAAACAGGTCATGCTGGAGGATGTTGCAGGCATCAGAACGTTCTCCACGGCGTCTCCAGACTCTGTCACATCTGTCATATGTGCTCAGTGTGAACCTGCTTTCATGTGTGAAGAGCACAGGGCGCCAGTGGCGAATTTGCCAATCTTGGTGTTCTCTGGCAAATGCCAAACGTCCTGCACGGTGTTGTGCTGTGGACGTCGGGCCATCATACCACCCTCATGGAGTCTGTTTCTGACCGTTTGAGCAGACACATGCACATTTGTGTCCTGCTGGAGGTCATTTTGCAGGGCTCTGGCAGTGCTCCTCCTGCTCCTCCTTGCACAAAGGCGGAGGTAGCGGTCCTGCTGCTGGGTTGTTGCCCTCCTACGGCTTTCTCCACGTCTCCTGATGTACTGGCCTGTCTCCTGGTAGCGCCTCCATGCTCTGGACACTAATCTGACAGACACAGCAAACCTTCTTGCCACAGCTCGCAATGATGTCCCATCCTGGATGAGCTACACTACCTGAGCCACCTGTGTGGGTCGTAGACTCCGTCTCATGCTACCACTAGAGTGAAAGCACCGACAGCATTCAAAAGTGACCAAAACATCAGCCAGGAAGCATAGGAACTAAGAAGTGGTCTGTGGTCACCACCTGCAGAACCACTCCTTTATTGGGGGTGTCTTGCTAATTGCCTATAATTTCTACCTGTTGTCTATTCCATTTGCACAACAGCATGTGAAATGTATTGTCAATCAGTGTTGCTTCCTAAGTGGACAGTTTGATTTCACAGAAGTGTGATTGACTTGGAGTTACATTGTGTTGTTTAAGTGTTCCCTTTATTTTTTTGAGCAGTGTATATTCTAGACTCCCTCCATCCTGGCAACATTATAATGAAATTATTAGGATTTCTATTTAATTGCAGGGCCCCGTAACTAAACTAAATTCTCCGCGCCACTTTAAAATTATTATTTTTTAGCTTTATTTAACTAGGCAAGTAAGTTAAGAACAAATTCTTATTTTCAATGACGGCCTAGGAACAGTGGGTTAACTGCCTGTTCAGGGGCAGAACGACAGATTTGTACCTTGTCAGCTCGGGGATTCGAACTTGCAACCTTTCGGTTACTAGGCCACCCCCGCCTCTAGGCCACCCCCGCCTCTAGGCCACCCCCGCCTCTAGCCGCTAGGCCACCCCGCCTCTAGCCGCTAGGCCACCCCGCCTCTAACCGCTAGGCCACCCCGCCTCTAACCGCTAGGCCACCCCGCCTCTAACCGCTAGGCCACCCCGCCTCTAACCGCTAGGCCACCCCGCCTCTAACCGCTAGGCCACCCCGCCTCTAACCACTAGGCCACCCCGCCTCTAACCACTAGGCCACCCCGCCTCTAACCACTAGGCCACCCCGCCTCTAACCACTAGGCCACCCCGCCTCTAACCACTAGGCCACCCCGCCTCTAACCACTAGGCCACCATGCCTCTAACCACTAGGCCACCCCTACCTCTAACCACTAGGCTACCCTGCCTCTAACCACTAGGCCACCCTGCCTCTAACCACTAGGCCACCCTGCCTCTAACCACTAGGCCACCCTGCCTCTAACCACTAGGCTACCCCTACCTCTAACCACTAGGCCACCCCTACCTCTAACCACTAGGCCACCCCTACCTCTAACCACTAGGCCACCCCTACCTCTAACCACTAGGCCACCCCTACCTCTAACCACTAGGCCACCCCTACCTCTAACCACTAGGCCACCCCTACCTCTAACCACTAGGCCACCCCTACCTCTAACCACTAGGCCACCCCGCCTCTAACCACTAGGCCACCCCGCCTCTAACCACTAGGCCACCCCGCCTCTAACCACTAGGCCACCCCGCCTCTAACCACTAGGCCACCCCGCCTCTAACCACTAGGCCACCCCTACCTCTAACCACTAGGCCACCCCGCCTCTAACCACTAGGCCACCCCGCCTCTAACCACTAGGCCACCCCGCCTCTAACCACTAGGCCACCCCGCCTCTAACCACTAGGCCACCCCGCCTCTAACCACTAGGCCACCCCGCCTCTAACCACTAGGCCACCCCGCCTCTAACCACCCCGCCTCTAACCACTAGGCCACCCCGCCTCTAACCACTAGGCCACCCCGCCTCTAACCACTAGGCCACCCCGCCTCTAACCACTAGGCCACCCCGCCTCTAACCACTAGGCCACCATGCCTCTAACCACTAGGCTACCCCTACCTCTAACCACTAGGCTACCCCTACCTCTAACCACTAGGCCACCCCGCCTCTAACCACTAGGCCACCCCGCCTCTAACCACTAGGCCACCCCGCCTCTAACCACTAGGCCACCCCGCCTCTAACCACTAGGCTACCCCTACCTCTAACCACTAGGCCACCCCGCCTCTAACCACTAGGCCACCCCGCCTCTAACCACTAGGCCACCCTGCCTCTAACCACTAGGCCACCCTGCCTCTAACCACTAGGCCACCCTGCCTCTAACCACTAGGCCACCCTGCCTCTAACCACTAGGCCACCCTGCCTCTAACCACTAGGCCACCCTGCCTCTAACCACTAGGCCACCCTGCCTCTAACCACTAGGCCACCATGCCTCTAACCACTAGGCTACCCTGCCCAAGATGGATCCATTTACAGGGTGAAATGAGACAAACAATAAAACAAGTGTTGAAAAGTGAAACGTTAGCTATGGTCTGCAATAACTTACCTACTATACATAAACAAATCTCATTCCCCAACATTTTCCTCAATTCTTTCACCCAGTTTTTCACCTACAAAGCAAAAACATTACATTTCACATCGATTTACAGTTCAAGAAAACAACATTTCACCATTAGAACACAGAGACACCGATGCAAATTAAATATGAATATGTAAATCAAAAGACACCATTTTCCATAATAATACACCTTGACATTTCTATGTAACTCATTTTTTAAATGTTCTTCTCTCCAGAGGTTGTGTTCCTAATAGCACCCCGTTTCCCTATGGGGCCCTGGTCAAATGTAGTGCACCGTATAGGGAATAGGGTGCTCTTTGGGACACGGCTCTCCGCTGTTCTCTCTGAGGAGATCATAGCTACCTTCTGGAATGAGTCCTCATCTGTGATGTCATAGACCAATATGGCTCCGTTGGAGTCTCTGTAGTAGATGGGACCTAGCGCGTGGAACCGCTCCTGACCTGCTGTATCCTGGGGTGGAGAGAGAGAGAGAGAGAGAGAGAGTCCACTGTTCAAGCCTCTGGAAAAAGACTGTTTGACATGGAACAGTGACTGGCTACAGATTGGTGGCGAGAACAACATTACACACCAGGAAGAAACACCCGCAAGCCAGACTGATTCAGCCAAATAATGTAAACTATGCATCTCTCCCTGCCTGCAACAGACTGACTCGAATCAGAATGGATGCCGAATTCCTGTTCCTATTGTATCAAATGAGGCAGGACCATATGTTACAGGACAGGGAGATCACTGCAGGACCATATGTTACAGGACAGGGAGATCACTGCAGGACCATATGTTATAGGACAGAGAGAGATCACTGCAGGACCATATGTTACAGGACAGGGAGATCACTGCAGGACCATATGTTATAGGACAGGGGGATCACTGCAGGACCATATGTTATAGGACAGAGAGAGATCACTGCAGGACCATATGTTACAGGACAGGGGGATCACTGCAGGACCATATGTTACAGGACAGGGGGATCACTGCAGGACCATATGTTACAGGACAGGGGGATCACTGCAGGACCATATGTTACAGGACAGGGAGAGATCACTGCAGGACCATATGTTACAGGACAGGGAGATCACAGCAGGACCATATGTTACAGGACAGGGAGAGATCACTGCAGGACCATATGTTATAGGACAGGGAGAGAGAGAGAGAGATCACTGCAGGACCATATGTTACAGGACAGGGAGATCACAGCAGGACCATATGTTACAGGACAGGGAGAGATCACTGCAGGACCATATGTTATAGGACAGGGAGAGAGAGAGAGAGATCACTGCAGGACCATATGTTATAGGACAGAGAGAGATCACTGCAGGACCATATGTTACAGGACAGGGAGAGATCACTGCAGGACCATATGTTACAGGACAGGGAGAGATCACTGCAGGACCATATGTTACAGGACAGGGAGATCACTGCAGGACCATATGTTATAGGACAGGGAGAGAGATCACTGCAGGACCATATGTTATAGAACAGAGAGAGATCACTGCAGGACCATATGTTATAGGACAGAGAGAGAGAGATCACTGCAGGACCATATGTTATAGGACAGAGAGAGATCACTGCAGGACCATATGTTATAGGACAGAGAGAGATCACTGCAGGACCATATGTTACAGGACAGGGAGAGATCACTGCAGGACCATATGTTATAGGACAGAGAGAGATCACTGCAGGACCATATGTTACAGGACAGAGAGAGATCACTGCAGGACCATATGTTACAGGACAGGGAGAGATCACTGCAGGACCATATGTTATAGGACAGGGAGAGATCACTGCAGGACCATATGTTACAGGACAGGGAGAGATCACTGCAGGACCATATGTTACAGGACAGGGAGAGATCACTGCAGGACCATATGTTACAGGACAGGGAGATCACTGCAGGACCATATGTTATAGGACAGGGAGAGAGAGAGAGATCACTGCAGGACCATATGTTATAGAACAGAGAGAGATCACTGCAGGACCATATGTTATAGGACAGAGAGAGAGAGATCACTGCAGGACCATATGTTATAGGACAGAGAGAGATCACTGCAGGACCATATGTTATAGGACAGAGAGAGATCACTGCAGGACCATATGTTACAGGACAGGGAGAGATCACTGCAGGACCATATGTTATAGGACAGAGAGAGATCACTGCAGGACCATATGTTACAGGACAGAGAGAGATCACTGCAGGACCATATGTTACAGGACAGGGAGAGATCACTGCAGGACCATATGTTACAGGACAGGGAGAGATCACTGCAGGACCATATGTTACAGGACAGGGAGATCACTGCAGGACCATATGTTATAGGACAGGGAGAGAGAGAGAGATCACTGCAGGACCATATGTTATAGAACAGAGAGAGATCACTGCAGGACCATATGTTATAGGACAGAGAGAGAGAGATCACTGCAGGACCATATGTTATAGGACAGAGAGAGATCACTGCAGGACCATATGTTATAGGACAGAGAGAGATCACTGCAGGACCATATGTTACAGGACAGGGAGAGATCACTGCAGGACCATATGTTATAGGACAGAGAGAGATCACTGCAGGACCATATGTTACAGGACAGAGAGAGATCACTGCAGGACCATATGTTACAGGACAGGGAGAGATCACTGCAGGACCATATGTTATAGGACAGAGAGAGATCACTGCAGGACCATATGTTACAGGACAGAGAGAGATCACTGCAGGACCATATGTTATAGGACAGAGAGAGATCACTGCAGGACCATATCATTTCTTCGAGGAGGAACAGGAAGTCAAAGCAGATGAAGGGATCTACATCCTGTTCCCCATATGAGCCCAGGTCAAAAGCAGTGCACCATGTAGGGAACAGGATGCCATTTGGCACTCAGAAGTGTCCGACACGCTGAGAGAGAGAGAGAGAGCAGGGCTTACCCATATGGCCAGGTTCACCCTCTTCCCTGTGATGTTGAGCTTCTTGGTGAGGAAGGACGCCTGGAAGAGACAAAACACATTAAGTCTTGTGTCTGGAGAAACACACACAGTAACAGGCCCTGTTTTAACTGACAGTATTAACTAGATTCAGCTCCTATCAACAAAGTGCTGTGAAGAAACACATACGACTCAGGGAGGAACAGGGACAGACGTCAGCTGAGGCACGGGCCCTGGTGAACAGGGACAGACGTCAGCTGAGACACGGGCCCTGGTGAACAGGGACAGACGTCAGCTGAGACACGGGCCCTGGTGAACAGAGACAGACTCCCCCTTGCCAAGTCTTACCTGGCAGTGAATGTGTCATTTGGAAACCCATCCCCTTTTAGCCCAGTTATCTACCTGGAAAACCCATCCCCTTTTAGCCCAGTTATCTACCTGGAAAACCCATCCCCTTTTAGCCCAGTTATCTACCTGGAAAACCCATCCCCTTTTAGCCCAGTTATCTACCTGGAAAACCCATCCCCTTTTTGCCCAGTTATCTACCTGGAAAACCCATCCCCTTTTTGCCCAGTTATCTACCTGGAAAACCCATCCCCTTTTTGCCCAGTTATCTACCTGGAAAACCCATCCCCTTTTTGCCCAGTTATCTACCTGGAAAACCCATCCCCTTTTTGCCCAGTTATCTACCTGGAAAACCATCCCCTTTTAGCCCAGTTATCTACCTGGAAAAACATGTTCCTTCTTAATGTAATGTAAGAACTACACCATATACTTTGACAACTTTAGTAAGTTAAGTCATTCTGTTCTCATCCACAGTAATGATCTGGTTCTAAGTATCTCTGTTGCGGTAACATCGTCATCATCTCTCCATTCTCTTCCTCATTAAGACATAAAGAGATTCCATAATGAAAAGAGCTCTGATGAGAAATGAAGGCGGAATAGGAAGACAGTTGAATGGGTGTTCTACTCAGGAAAGGCTAGGCAGTAACTTTAGAATTCACCCGACCGTCAGAGGAAAGATTACCAGAAAGGAGATCCTAATTTCTTTCTCAGACTGACATCTCAGCATCTGCCTGCCTCTGAGCTTTAGATTTTTACAAGAACTGACAGTTGGAGAGAGTGAGAGAAATAGTGAGAAACAGATAATGAGTTTTAAAATAGCTCAAAACAGCATGAAGATACAACAACGTCTGCTAATGTCATTAAGGCCCAGCCAGATTTCCTAGGCTATCTGAGGACACATTGCATCACCACTCTCAGTCCACAAGCACATGATCACAATCAGGTGTTGCTCAGCAGGGTTCTAGAATTCCACTCAGTCCCCTGTATCCACGGTAACCAGATAGTACAGCAGAACAGCTCAGTCGCGTAGTCTAATCCAGGAAAACCTGAGGATACTGATGGGATTACTGGGTCTTGTTAAAACACTGGGGAACAGTGATGCTAGCTGCGTCACTACAGACCCCGGTTCGATTCCAGGCTGTGTCGCAGCCGACCGCGACCCGGGAGACGCATGAGGCGGCACACAACTGGCCCAGCGTCATCCGGATTAGGGGAGGGTTTGGTCACATGGGATGTCCTCGTCCCATCACGCTCCTCGTGGAGGGCTGAGCGAGATGCATGGTTGTCAGCTGTACGGTGTTTCCTCCGACACAGTGGTGCGGCTGGCTTCGGGGTTAAGCGAACATTGTGTCAAGAAGAAGTGTGGCTTGGCGGGGTCGTGTTTCGGAAGCCCCGCGGCTCTTGACCTTCGCCTCTCCCGAGTCCGTACGGGAGTTGCAGCAATGGGACAAGACTAACTACCAATTGGCACGGGCCCTGGTTAAATTGGATACCCCGAAATTGGGGAGAAAAAGGGGTAAAAAATAAAAATTGAATTAAAAATAGATTGGGGAGCATTTAGATGTAGTTTTTATGTGGATACAGATTCCTAACTAATGAATGTCAGGGAAAGTAGTCTGAAGATGAAGCCTACTGTGTGAGGTATGACAGCCAGGGTCAATTAGTGTTCAGTTCATACATGACGCAACACCTCTCAAATGTTGACCTGTCGCCATGGTTCTTCTTTCTGTAGCTGTAAGACGAGACAACACAGACCAGGCCATTTCCACACGCTTCACCCAGGCATCCAAGATGCCCAGTTAGGCTAGAGACATGTTCAAAATGTGCCTTGGTGGAGGAGGGCATAAAGACAGACTCCCTGCCCCACAACTAAACCAGTTACCTCCAAAGCATCTCGTTCTCCTCCAAGACAGAAACTAACAACGAAAGTTAAAAAAGGGTGTGAACTCAGACAACATACCACATCACAAGCACAGACAGCCTTCCTCCAGCAGGAAGGTATTTTTACCCAGCATCCTCTCATTAGCTTCTAGAGCTGACCAGGATCTATAGTCGGCTCTGGGCAGAGCTAATGGCCTGGCTGCCTGCCTGGAGCCTCGGTCTCTCAGCCAGGACCAGCCCATTGACTGACCAATAAAAAGCTTTTGTCTGCTCTGAAGAGGTGGAGACTAACAGAGGAATAAATAAAGTGCCCTGAGGAGAATTGGGGTCTGAGGGAGAGACACAAAGAGCTCTGACAGAGAGAGAGAGATAGGGATGAGGTGAGACCAGGGTCGGACCTCTCATCAGGCAAGATTAGGCAGGTTGACAAGGGCGACATTTTCTGAGCTCAACTGACCAAGACGCATCCCCCAACAACACATAAAACCTCACATAATTCTGCCCAAAAACAACGACAATTTCTCTCAACCAGTGGCATATTGGCTTTTTTAGGTGAGCGCTGATGTCGCCCGGTGATAAGAAGTGCCCACTTTGTCAAAGGCAGGGGCATAAAATATATAATCTTGTCCATTCCCAGCGTGCTGTTGGAGAGATCGGTCGCTGCAGCTTTCCACCAACACCACGACAAAAAACAAACTAATCTAACATCAATCATGTAGCAGATATAGGATACGGTAGAAAGAGTATGTGGCATTTTCTGGAGCCTTCAGGCTGGAGATAAAAATGGACCACAAAGTAACGAGACTGAAACTTTTAGAAATCAGTGGTTTCAAGTTTTGTAAAGAAAATCCTTCTGCATTTCTCGCTGTGTAAACAACATTACAAACAGACTCAGGATATATCTCCTCCTGATAAAGTCAGGTAGCTGATATTCAGAGTTTAAAAAGCCAGATTGATTAGTCACAGGAATCAGGACTAATAAAGCCAATGCAACGACCTGTTTTTACACACGGCTGGGCCTACGGATGAGCATTCACACACGGATGGGCATTCATAACATTCCATTGAGGGCCGATGTCACAGTATATGTTCTGTCCCACTCCTCGCCCCTACCTGGGCTCGAACCAGGGACCCTCTGCACACATAGACAACAGCCACCCTCGAAGCATCGTTACCCATCGCTCCACAAAAGCCGCGGCCCTTGCAGAGCAAGGGGAACAACTACTTCCTGGTCTCAGAGCGAGTGACGTCACCGATTGAAACGCTATTAACGCGCACCACCGCTAACTAGCTAGCCGTTTCACATCGGTTAGGCCGACATGGTTACACCCCAGTAAGCACAGGTCTTTTTGTTGTGCTGTACGGGACCACAGTCTTCTTGTTGTGCTGTACGGGACCACAGTCTTCTTGTTGTGCTGTACGGGACCACAGGCTTTTTGTTGTGCTGTACGGGACCACAGTCTTTTTGTTGTGCTGTACGGGACCACAGTCTTCTTGTTGTGCTGTACGGGACCACAGTCTTTTTGTTGTGCTGTACGGGACCACAGTCTTCTTGTTGTGCTGTACGGGACCAGTCTTTTTGTTGTGCTGTACGGGACCACAGTCTTTTTGTTGTGCTGTACGGGACCACAGTCTTCTTGTTGTGCTGTACGGGACCACAGTCTTCTTGTTGTGCTGTACGGGACCACAGTCTTCTTGTTGTGCTGTACGGGACCAGTCTTTTTGTTGTGCTGTACGGGACCACAGTCTTTTTGTTGTGCTGTACGGGACCACAGTCTTCTTGTTGTGCTGTACGGGACCACAGTCTTCTTGTTGTGCTGTACGGGACCAGTCTTTTTGTTGTGCTGTACGGGACCACAGTCTTTTTGTTGTGCTGTACGGGACCACAGTCTTCTTGTTGTGCTGTACGGGACCACAGTCTTCTTGTTGTGCTGTACGGGACCACAGTCTTTTTGTTGTGCTGTACGGGACCACAGTCTTTTTGTTGTGCTGTACGGGACCACAGTCTTCTTGTTGTGCTGTACGGGACCACAGTCTTCTTGTTGTGCTGTACGGGACCACAGTCTTCTTGTTGTGCTGTACGGGACCACAGTCTTCTTGTTGTGCTGTACGGGACCACAGTCTTTTTGTTGTGCTGTACGGGACCACAGTCTTCTTGTTGTGCTGTACGGGACCACAGTCTTTTTGTTGTGCTGTACGGGACCAGTCTTTTTGTTGTGCTGTACGGGACCACAGTCTTCTTGTTGTGCTGTACGGGACCACAGTCTTCTTGTTGTGCTGTACGGGACCACAGTCTTCTTGTTGTGCTGTACGGGACCAGTCTTTTTGTTGTGCTGTACGGGACCACAGTCTTCTTGTTGTGCTGTACGGGACCACAGTCTTCTTGTTGTGCTGTACGGGACCACAGTCTTCTTGTTGTGCTGTACGGGACCACAGTCTTCTTGTTGTGCTGTACGGGACCACAGTCTTCTTGTTGTGCTGTACGGGACCACAGTCTTCTTGTTGTGCTGTACGGGACCACAGTCTTCTTGTTGTGCTGTACGGGACCACAGTCTTCTTGTTGTGCTGTACGGGACCACAGTCTTCTTGTTGTGCTGTACGGGACCACAGTCTTCTTGTTGTGCTGTACGGGACCACAGTCTTCTTGTTGTGCTGTACGGGACCACAGTCTTCTTGTTGTGCTGTACGGGACCACAGTCTTCTTGTTGTGCTGTACGGGACCACAGTCTTCTTGTTGTGCTGTACGGGACCACAGTCTTCTTGTTGTGCTGTACGGGACCACAGTCTTCTTGTTGTGCTGTACGGGACCACAGTCTTCTTGTTGTGCTGTACGGGACCACAGTCTTCTTGTTGTGCTGTACGGGACCACAGTCTTCTTGTTGTGCTGTACGGGACCACAGTCTTCTTGTTGTGCTGTACGGGACCACAGTCTTCTTGTTGTGCTGTACGGGACCACAGTCTTCTTGTTGTGCTGTACGGGACCACAGTCTTCTTGTTGTGCTGTACGGGACCACAGTCTTCTTGTTGTGCTGTACGGGACCACAGTCTTCTTGTTGTGCTGTACGGGACCACAGTCTTCTTGTTGTGCTGTACGGGACCACAGTCTTCTTGTTGTGCTGTACGGGACCACAGTCTTCTTGTTGTGCTGTACGGGACCACAGTCTTCTTGTTGTGCTGTACGGGACCACAGTCTTCTTGTTGTGCTGTACGGGACCACAGTCTTCTTGTTGTGCTGTACGGGACCACAGTCTTCTTGTTGTGCTGTACGGGACCACAGTCTTCTTGTTGTGCTGTACGGGACCACAGTCTTCTTGTTGTGCTGTACGGGACCACAGTCTTCTTGTTGTGCTGTACGGGACCACAGTCTTCTTGTTGTGTTTTACAACTGGTAGTCCTATCACATACAGCGCATTCAGACCGCTTGACTTTTTCCATACTGTTGGGTTACAGACTTATTCTAAAATTGATTAAATTGTTTTTTTCCCCCCCTCATCAATCTACACACAATACCCCATAATGACAAAGCAAAAACAGTTTTTTTTTTTGCTAATTTATATTAAAAAAATATATATATCACATTTCCATAAGTATTCAGACCCTTTACTCAGTACTTTGTTGAGACACAGCCGGTGTAGGTAGTCATCGTAAATAACAATTTGTTCTTAACTGACTTGCCTAGTTATATTATTAACAACTAGATAGAAAATAAATAACTTCCAGGCAGACTTTAATTTGCATTGGTCTCCTATAGCAAACTAGGCAAGGAGAGGGGGGAGGTGAGGAAGTGAGTCAGAGACCTTTCAGACAGCAGATATAATGACTACAGCAACCCAAAGAAACAGTTGTTCTCCAAGGGAGCAGAACCAGACCTCAACTCTCTGCCAAATTGATGGTTTAACACATTCATGAGTCTGTGGATCTGTCGGCAGATGGCCAGGCTGTGGGCCTGTGGATCTGTTGGCAGATGGCCAGGCTGTGGGCCTGTGGATCTGTTGGCAGATGGCCAGGCTGTGGGCCTCCAACTCTCATGTCTGCTTATTTTACTGTACACGCAGCAGCTGGAGTCTACAGGGTCAGCTCAGGTCAACGTCCAAGGTTCCTACAGCGATGTTTAACCTCCTACAGCGATGTTTAGCCTCCCACAGCGATGTTTAACCTCCCACAGCGATGTTTAACCTCCCACAGCGATGTTTAACCTCCCACAGCGATGTTTAACCTCCTACAGTGATGTTTAACCTCCTACAACAATCTGATCCAATCCCCAGGGTCAGCTCAGGTCAACGTTCAAGCTTCCTACAGCGATGTTTAACCTCCCACAGCGATGTTTAACCTCCCACAGCGATGTTTAAAATCCCACAGCGATGTTTAACCTCCCACAGCGATGTTTAACCTCCCACAGCGATGTTTAACCTCCCACAGCGATGTTTAACCTCCTACAACAATCTGATCCAATCCCCTTGAACTGTTTCCTTACCACAGCTCTTCCTCATCAGATGGATATTATGGCTCTGTTCCTCATGTAACACGCAATGGAGTGGAAGACATAGACGCGTATGGAAAAGCAGGACATGAAAGCTTCATTTCCAGTCAGGATTGATCTTCATTTCCCAGCCCATTAGACCTATAGACTGTACAGTACCGAGGCACAGCCTCTCTCTCAGATCAATAAAAACACACTTAGCAGTCATTCTCTACGGAGGTCATTATTGACTGACCAACTTGAAGTCACCAAGTAAAAGGCCTGTAAACAGACACCTAAAACCTCCCATTACAGCATGAGGGCCTGTCAACCTGACATTAATACCTCCCATTACATCATGAGGGCCTGTCAACCTCCCATTACATCATGAGGGCCTGTCAACCTCCCATTACATCATGAGGGCCTGTCAACCTCCCATTACATCATGAGGGCCTGTCAACCTCCCATTACATCATGGGGGCCTGTCAACCTGACATTACATCATGAGGGCCTGTTAACCTGACATTAATACCTCCCATTACAGCATGAGGGCCTGTCAACCTGACATTAAAACCTCCCATTACATCATGAGGGCCTGTCAACCTGACATTAAAACCTCCCATTACATCATGATGGCCTGTTAACCTGACATTAATACCTCCCATTACATCATGAGGGCCTGTCAACCTGACATTAATACCTCCCATTACATCATGAGGGCCTGTTAACCTCCCATTACATCATGAGGGCCTGTCAACCTGACATTAAAACCTCCCATTACATCATGAGGGCCTGTCAACCTGACATTAATACCTCCCATTACATCATGAGGGCCTGTCAACCTCCCATTACAACATGAGAGCATGTCAACCTGACATTACATCATGAGGGCCTGTCAACCTCCCATTACATCATGAGGGCCTGTCAACCTGACATTAATACCTCCCATTACATCATGAGGGCCTGTCAACCTGACATTAATACCTCCCATTACATCATGAGGGCCTGTCAACCTGACATTACATCATGAGAGCCTGTCAACCTGACATTAATACCTCCCATTACATCATGAGGGCCTGTCAACCTGATATTAAAACCTCCCATTACATCATGAGGGCCTGTCAACCTGACATTAAAACCTCCCATTACATCATGAGGGCCTGTCAACCTCCCATTACATCATGAGGGCCTGTCAACCTGACATTAATACCTCCCATTACATCATGAGGGCCTGTTAACCTGACATTAATACCTCCCATTACATCATGAGGGCCTGTTAACCTGACATTACATCATGATGGCCTGTTAACCTGACATTAATACCTCCCATTACATCATGAGAGCCTGTTAACCTGACATTACATCATGATGGCCTGTTAACCTGACATTAATACCTCCCATTACATCATGAGAGCCTGTCAACCTGACATTACATCATGATGGCCTGTCAACCTGACATTAATACCTCCCATTACATCATGAGGGCCTGTCAACCTGACATTAACACCTCCCATTACATCACGAGGGCCTGTCAACCTGACATTAACACCTCCCATTACATCATGATGGCCTGTTAACCTGACATTAATACCTCCCATTACATCATGAGAGCCTGTTAACCTTACATTACATCATGATGGCCTGTTAACCTGACATTAATACCTCCCATTACATCATGAGAGCCTGTCAACCTGACATTACATCATGATGGCCTGTCAACCTGACATTAATACCTCCCATTACATCATGAGGGCCTGTCAACCTGACATTAACACCTCCCATTACATCACGAGGGCCTGTCAACCTGACATTAACACCTCCCATTACATCACGAGGGCCTGTCAACCTGACATTAATACCTCCCATTACATCATGAGGGCCTGTCAACCTGACATTACATCATGGGGGCCTGTCAACCTGACATTAAAACCTCCCATTACATCATGAGGGCCTGTCAACCTCCCATTACATCATGAGGGCCTGTCAACCTCCCATTACATCATGGGGGCCTGTCAACCTGACATTAAAACCTCCCATTACATCATGATGGCCTGTTAACCTGACATTAATACCTCCCATTACATCATGAGGGCCTGTCAACCTGACATTAATACCTCCCATTACATCATGAGGGCCTGTTAATCTCCCATTACATCATGAGGGCCTGTCAACCTGACATTAATACCTCCCATTACATCATGAGGGCCTGTCAACCTCCCATTACATCATGAGAGCCTGTCAACCTGACATTACATCATGAGGGCCTGTCAACCTCCCATTACATCATGAGGGCCTGTCAATCTGACATTAATACCTCCCATTACATCATGAGGGCCTGTCAACCTGACATTAATACCTCCCATTACATCATGAGGGCCTGTCAACCTGACATTAAAACCTCCCATTACATCATGAGGGCCTGTCAATCTGACATTAATACCTCCCATTACATCATGAGGGCCTGTCAACCTGACATTAATACCTCCCATTACATCATGAGGGCCTGTCAATCTGACATTAATACCTCCCATTACATCATGAGGGCCTGTCAATCTGACATTAATACCTCCCATTACATCATGAGGGCCTGTCAACCTGACATTAAAACCTCCCATTACATCATGAGGGCCTGTCAATCTGACATTAATACCTCCCATTACATCATGAGGGCCTGTCAAACTGACATTACATCATGAGAGCCTGTCAACCTGACATTAATACCTCCCATTACATCATGAGGGCCTGTCAACCTGACATTAATACCTCCCATAACATCATGAGGGCCTGTCAACCTGACATTAATACCTCCCATTACATCATGAGGGCCTGTCAATCTGACATTAATACCTCCCATTACATCATGAGGGCCTGTCAACCTGACATTAATACCTCCCATTACATCATGAGGGCCTGTCAACCTGACATTAAAACCTCCCATTACATCATGAGGGCCTGTCAATCTGACATTAATACCTCCCATTACATCATGAGGGCCTGTCAACCTGACATTAAAACCTCCCATTACATCATGAGGGCCTGTCAATCTGACATTAATACCTCCCATTACATCATGAGGGCCTGTCAACCTGACATTACATCATGAGAGCCTGTCAACCTGACATTAATACCTCCCATTACATCATGAGGGCCTGTCAACCTGACATTAATACCTCCCATAACATCATGAGGGCCTGTCAACCTGACATTAATACCTCCCATTACATCATGAGGGCCTGTCAATCTGACATTAATACCTCCCATTACATCATGAGGGCCTGTCAACCTGACATTAATACCTCCCATTACATCATGAGGGCCTGTCAACCTGACATTAAAACCTCCCATTACATCATGAGGGCCTGTCAATCTGACATTAATACCTCCCATTACATCATGAGGGCCTGTCAACCTGACATTAAAACCTCCCATTACATCATGAGGGCCTGTCAACCTGACATTAAAACCTCCCATTACATCATGATGGCCTGTTAACCTGACATTAATACCTCCCATTACATCATGAGGGCCTGTCAACCTGACATTAATACCTCCCATTACATCATGAGGGCCTGTTAACCTCCCATTACATCATGAGGGCCTGTCAACCTGACATTAAAACCTCCCATTACATCATGAGGGCCTGTCAACCTGACATTAATACCTCCCATTACATCATGAGGGCCTGTCAACCTCCCATTACAACATGAGAGCATGTCAACCTGACATTACATCATGAGGGCCTGTCAACCTCCCATTACATCATGAGGGCCTGTCAACCTGACATTAATACCTCCCATTACATCATGAGGGCCTGTCAACCTGACATTAATACCTCCCATTACATCATGAGGGCCTGTCAACCTGACATTACATCATGAGAGCCTGTCAACCTGACATTAATACCTCCCATTACATCATGAGGGCCTGTCAACCTGATATTAAAACCTCCCATTACATCATGAGGGCCTGTCAACCTGACATTAAAACCTCCCATTACATCATGAGGGCCTGTCAACCTCCCATTACATCATGAGGGCCTATCAACCTGACATTAATACCTCCCATTACATCATGAGGGCCTGTTAACCTGACATTAATACCTCCCATTACATCATGAGGGCCTGTTAACCTGACATTACATCATGATGGCCTGTTAACCTGACATTAATACCTCCCATTACATCATGAGAGCCTGTTAACCTGACATTACATCATGATGGCCTGTTAACCTGACATTAATACCTCCCATTACATCATGAGAGCCTGTCAACCTGACATTACATCATGATGGCCTGTCAACCTGACATTAATACCTCCCATTACATCATGAGGGCCTGTCAACCTGACATTAACACCTCCCATTACATCACGAGGGCCTGTCAACCTGACATTAACACCTCCCATTACATCATGATGGCCTGTTAACCTGACATTAATACCTCCCATTACATCATGAGAGCCTGTTAACCTTACATTACATCATGATGGCCTGTTAACCTGACATTAATACCTCCCATTACATCATGAGAGCCTGTCAACCTGACATTACATCATGATGGCCTGTCAACCTGACATTAATACCTCCCATTACATCATGAGGGCCTGTCAACCTGACATTAACACCTCCCATTACATCACGAGGGCCTGTCAACCTGACATTAACACCTCCCATTACATCACGAGGGCCTGTCAACCTGACATTAATACCTCCCATTACATCATGAGGGCCTGTCAACCTGACATTACATCATGGGGGCCTGTCAACCTGACATTAAAACCTCCCATTACATCATGAGGGCCTGTCAACCTCCCATTACATCATGAGGGCCTGTCAACCTCCCATTACATCATGGGGGCCTGTCAACCTGACATTAAAACCTCCCATTACATCATGATGGCCTGTTAACCTGACATTAATACCTCCCATTACATCATGAGGGCCTGTCAACCTGACATTAATACCTCCCATTACATCATGAGGGCCTGTTAATCTCCCATTACATCATGAGGGCCTGTCAACCTGACATTAATACCTCCCATTACATCATGAGGGCCTGTCAACCTCCCATTACATCATGAGAGCCTGTCAACCTGACATTACATCATGAGGGCCTGTCAACCTCCCATTACATCATGAGGGCCTGTCAACCTGACATTAATACCTCCCATTACATCATGAGGGCCTGTCAACCTGACATTAATACCTCCCATTACATCATGAGGGCCTGTCAACCTGACATTAAAACCTCCCATTACATCATGAGGGCCTGTCAATCTGACATTAATACCTCCCATTACATCATGAGGGCCTGTCAACCTGACATTAATACCTCCCATTACATCATGAGGGCCTGTCAACCTGACATTAAAACCTCCCATTACATCATGAGGGCCTGTCAATCTGACATTAATACCTCCCATTACATCATGAGGGCCTGTCAACCTGACATTAAAACCTCCCATTACATCATGAGGGCCTGTCAATCTGACATTAATACCTCCCATTACATCATGAGGGCCTGTCAACCTGACATTACATCATGAGAGCCTGTCAACCTGACATTAATACCTCCCATTACATCATGAGGGCCTGTCAACCTGACATTAATACCTCCCATAACATCATGAGGGCCTGTCAACCTGACATTAATACCTCCCATTACATCATGAGGGCCTGTCAATCTGACATTAATACCTCCCATTACATCATGAGGGCCTGTCAACCTGACATTAATACCTCCCATTACATCATGAGGGCCTGTCAACCTGACATTAAAACCTCCCATTACATCATGAGGGCCTGTCAATCTGACATTAATACCTCCCATTACATCATGAGGGCCTGTCAACCTGACATTAAAACCTCCCATTACATCATGAGGGCCTGTCAATCTGACATTAATACCTCCCATTACATCATGAGGGCCTGTCAACCTGACATTACATCATGAGAGCCTGTCAACCTGACATTAATACCTCCCATTACATCATGAGGGCCTGTCAACCTGACATTAATACCTCCCATAACATCATGAGGGCCTGTCAACCTGACATTAATACCTCCCATTACATCATGAGGGCCTGTCAATCTGACATTAATACCTCCCATTACATCATGAGGGCCTGTCAACCTGACATTAATACCTCCCATTACATCATGAGGGCCTGTCAACCTGACATTAAAACCTCCCATTACATCATGAGGGCCTGTCAATCTGACATTAATACCTCCCATTACATCATGAGGGCCTGTCAACCTGACATTAAAACCTCCCATTACATCATGAGGGCCTGTCAATCTGACATTAATACCTCCCATTACATCATGAGGGCCTGTCAACCTGACATTACATCATGAGAGCCTGTCAACCTGACATTAATACCTCCCATTACATCATGAGGGCCTGTCAACCTGACATTAATACCTCCCATAACATCATGAGGGCCTGTCAACCTGACATTAATACCTCCCATTACATCATGAGGGCCTGTCAATCTGACATTAATACCTCCCATTACATCATGAGGGCCTGTCAACCTGACATTAATACCTCCCATTACATCATGAGGGCCTGTCAACCTGACATTAAAACCTCCCATTACATCATGAGGGCCTGTCAATCTGACATTAATACCTCCCATTACATCATGAGGGCCTGTCAACCTGACATTAATACCTCCCATTACATCATGAGGGCCTGTCAATCTGACATTAATACCTCCCATTACATCATGAGGGCCTGTCAATCTGACATTATTTAGGCTATTTCTTTCCATGTAAACGGTCATCAACACTTTGTCTCGGTATGGTTCTGTTAAGTTGTCATATCAACAGGTTGTCCAATAAACATGACACTATAATTAGGCTAGGTCCCTCTGCTTGGGGCTGGGCCCAGATAGTACAGGAGAGGACCAGGGGCTGGGCCCAGATAGTACAGCAGAGGACCAGGGACTGGGCCCAGATAGTACAGTACAGCAGAGGATCAGGGGCTGGGCCCAGATAGTACAGTACAGCAGAGGACCAGGGGCTGGGCCCAGATAGTACAGTACAGCAGAGGACCAGGGGCTGGGCCCAGATAGTACAGTACAGCAGAGGACCAGGGGCTGGGCCCAGATAGTACAGCAGAGGACCCGGGGCTGGGCCCAGATAGCAGGGCCCAGAACCTCTAATTGCCAGCCAAAATAACCCACTATTCAGATTTACTGGTCCTGGTCAGCCTGATCCTGGATCTGTTTGTGCTGTCTTGCCAGGCCAACCAACCCTGTGTTCATTTCAACCATAAGAGTTGGCAAGAGAGCACAAAACAGATCCAGGAACAAGGTTAACTCCAACCTGCATGGAAAAATATACTAAAATAGGCCTACAGCATCCACCTCCAATCCTGATCCATAACGCTTAACATGGGGGAATGTGAAACATGCAGATTAGGCTATTAGCAGCACAGAAGCGGACCCCTCTCACGTGAGCTGGGCTAGATGATGATCCTTAGACCTAGACTTACATCATTACAAATCTCTGGCTGGCTGCGAAGGCCTTTCCACTGACCATGCCTGATCTGCCATGCGTCACGTGGTTGTGGCCTCCCCCCGAAGACAGCCCAGGGCACGGCTGCCTCGCCCCCGGGGACAGCCCAGGGCACGGCTGCCTCGCCCCCGGGGACAGCCCAGGGCACGGCTGCCTCGCCCCCGGGGACAGCCCAGGGCACGGCTGCCTCGCCCCCGGGGACAGCCCAGGGCACGGCTGCCTCGCCCCCGGGGACAGCCCAGGGCACGGCTGCCTCGCCCCCGGGGACAGCCCAGGGCACGGCTGCCTCGCCCCCGGGGACAGCCCAGGGCACGGCTGCCTCGCCCCCGGGGACAGCCCAGGGCACGGCTGCCTCGCCCCCGGGGACAGCCCAGGGCACGGCTGCCTCGCCCCCAGGACAGCCCAGGGCACGGCTGCCTCGCCCCCAGGACAGCCCAGGGCACGGCTGCCTCCCCCCCAGGACAGCCCAGGGCACGGCTGCCTCCCCCCGGGACATTTAAGGGAAAATGCTGGCCGCTGGAGAGGTTATGGCGTTGGCTTTCAATGAAGGCTTATCACTCAAAACACCTGCTCCTGTATCAAATCTTACGTGGTGATGTCATTATACATGGCAGTTAGGCCTCATTTGCATGTGAATCATTGAATCTATTGAAAGGAACAATATTTCTAAAACAACTCAATTCAGCTGTATTGCAAATGGGGGAAAAAAATAATAAAAATTTATATTATATAATAGTGACCTAATAAGAATATTCCCTCAAGAATAGAATCATTAACCGACCTTTTTTTTTTTTACCCCTTTTTCTCCCCAATTTCGTAGTATCCAATGGTTTTTAGTAGCTACTATCTTGTCTCATCGCTACAACTCCCGTATGGGCTCGGGAGAGACGAAGGTTGAAAGTCATGCGTCCTCCGATAAACAACCCAACCACTGCTTCTTAACACAGCGCCCATCCAACCCGGAAGCCAGCCACACGAATGTGTCAGAGGAAACACCGTGCACCTGGTAACCTTGGTTAGCGCGCACTGCGCCCGGCCCGCCACAGAAGTCGCTGGTGCGCGATGAGACAAGGAGATCCCTACCGGCCAACCCCTCCCTAACCCGGACGACGCTAGGCCAATTGTGCGTCGCCCCACAGACCTCCCGGTCGCGACCGGTTACGACAGAGCCTGGGCCCGAACCCAGAGTCGCTGGTGGCACAGCTGGCGCTGCAGTACAGCTCCCTTAACGGCCTCCCGGGTGGCGCAGTGGTTAACTGGTCATTTCAATGACTTCCCAGGGACCCACAACAATAGGATGATTGTTATGTGTGTTTGGGTTTTGTAACACTGCAGAAGCTCCAGTCCAGCATGTAGTCTACTGGACCAGAGGAACACAGACTGTTATTCACACAACACCAGCATGTAGTCAGTCTACTGGACCAGAGGAACACACAACACCAGCATGTCGTCTACTGGACCAGAGGAACACACAACACCAGCATGTCGTCTACTGGACCAGAGGAACACACAACACCAGCATGTCGTCTACTGGACCAGAGGAACACACAACACCAGCATGTCATCTACTGGACCAGAGGAACACACAACACCAGCATGTCGTCTACTGGACCAGAGGAACACACAACACCAGCATGTCGTCTACTGGAGCAGAGGAACACAGACTGTTATTCACACAACACCAGCATGTAGTCAGTCTACTGGACCAGGGGAACACAGACTGTTATTCACACAACACCAGCATGTCATCAGTCTACTGGACCAGAGGAACACAGACTGTTATTCACACAACACCAGCATGTAGTCAGTCTACTGGACCAGGGGAACACAGACTGTTATTCACACAACTCACCAACCATGATTGAATTATATTACCTTGGTTCTGTAGTTTAAAAGGTTAATATTCTAAAACTTATATTCATATTAGAGTGTGATGAAACAAAGCTGGATTACAGATTTGCATCCCAAATGGCACCCTATTCCCTATATAGTGCACTACCTTTGACCATAGGGCCCTGGTCAGAAGTAGTGCACTAAATAGCAAATAGGGTGCCATTTGGGATACTTCTTAGTCATCATGGGACTATGTCCAAACATTGCCTAATCGAGCTGACAGTTTGGACGAGTATTTAAATGAGAGTCAGTCATGATTAACTAAACCTGAATCCTCTCCAGCTTACGAACTGCAAGTTATTCTCAACCCCCCCCCACCCCCCAGTTTCTCCTTTACTGTTCAGCTGAGGAGTGTGTGAACCTAAAAGACCCAGTTACCCAAAACAATAGGCCTGGGTTGTGTTCATTAGGCAACAAACGGAAGAAACAGAACGGAAACGAGGGGACGGACTACTACCTGGAGTCCAATAAGAAAACACTCACATTTGTTTTCGTCTGTGTGTCCTAATGAATACGACCCTAGTTCGTACTCCTTCCTTCCTCTCTACTTGTGGGAGGGTCAGGTTACAGCCAAGGCAGCGCTTTCACTAGAAACAAAAGCAACTTGGCTCTGAGGTAGCTGTGCTAGAACACAGCCACTTTCCTTTCCTTTTCTGACATGTAGAAACCAGGAGCCTGTGTGGGAGGGTTTGTTAAAGAGTTCAGAACACTGACAGCACAAAGCCTGTGAAGAGCTACTGATTACAATTCAGAGTTAGGAGACGAAACCTTTGGTGCCTTCTAAAAATGGACGGTTGATTAGGTTAACCATACGTAAACACGCGTGATATCGAGGCCTCACTGTTTACATGCAAGAAGAAAAGAAAAGGCTATATTTTATCTACACTTCACAGCAGCCATTACTGTGGAGGTTAAACGGCTGTGGTGGTAGGCCAAGTCAGTTCAGGACACTTTCTCTAAACCTGACCCTTGCTGACCTCTGGACAACGGGAGCGCGTCTAGGCCAGGCTAACAAGCGGAGCGCGTCTAGGCCAGGCTAACAAGCGGAGGAGCGCGTCTAGGCCAGGCTAACAAGCGGAGCGCAACTAGGCCAGGCTAACAAGCGGAGCGCGTCTAGGCCAGGCTAACAAGCGGAGCGCGACTAGGCCAGGCTAACAAGCGGAGCGCGTCTAGGCCAGGCTAACAAGCGGAGCGCGTCTAGGCCAGGCTAACAAGCGGAGCGCGTCTAGGCCAGGCTAACAAGCGGAGCGCGTCTAGGCCAGGCTAACAAGCGGAGCGCGTCTAGGCCAGGCTAACAAGCGGAGCGCGTCTAGGCCAGGCTAACAAGCGGAGCGCGTCTAGGCCAGGCTAACAAGCGGAGCGCGTCTAGGCCAGGCTAACAAGCGGAGCGCGTCTAGGCCAGGCTAACAAGCGGAGCGCGTCTAGGCCAGGCTAACAAGCGGAGCGCGTCTAGGCCAGGCTAACAAGCGGAGCGCGTCTAGGCCAGGCTAACAAGCGGAGCGCGTCTAGGCCAGGCTAACAAGCGGAGCGCGTCTAGGCCAGGCTAACAAGCGGAGCGCATCTAGGCCAGGCTAACAAGCGGAGCGCATCTAGGCCAGGCTAACAACCTGAGCGCACCTAGGCTAAGCTAACAACCTGAGTGCGTCTAGACTAAGCTAACAACCTGAGCGCGTCTAGACTAAACTAACAACCTGAGCGCATCTAGACTAGGCTAACAACCTGAGCGCATCTAGACTAGGCTAACAACCTGAGCGCGTGTAGGCTAAGCTAAACAACCTGAGCAAGTCTAGGCTAAGCTAACAACCTGAGCGCATGTAGGCTAAGCTAACAACCTGGGCCCAGTTTCCAGACAGCGATGGAATTTAGGCTTCTGGGTGTTTTATGGATCATCTTTCCTACGACGGCCGAAGTTGTAACGTGTTTCCCTAAACAGCACGCAGAGGGAACGGTCACGTCGTTGAGGCGTTTGTCAATACTGATAGGATGGAAAGACAAAAAGGTACTGCTGCTCTCGGACCAGCTTTCTCCATTCAAATTTTACCTGAACATTATAATTATTCCACAATACTGACAATGGATCAGCTAGAGAAATATTGTCACCTGTGGCTGCAAATACTGAAGCGGCTTATTCTAATGCTTACCCTACAAATTACGATTTGGCACATCGTTGCATACCTGTTAGGCTACACGTCATGAAATAGAGGCAAGAATGACAAGACAGTAGCCAAAGAGCAAAATACTAAATAAATGGAATGAACATGAAATTGTAGCCTATACTGCAGGTAGTGGTTTGAGATGCCTGTAATAAACTGACACACACCATAAAGCCGACCCTAACCGGTCTGCGCTGGCTCAGATCATTTCTTTTCACATCGTCCTTTCCAGAACAGTGCCAGTGACTATGGTGGATGCGTAACCAGGCCAGAACAGAACAGCTCGGCTCAGTAGTGTGGAAAGGGTCTGAGAGGCCTAGGGTGGCCTGAAGACAGGGTTTAGAACAGCTCAGTAGTGTGAAAAGGTTCTGAGAGGTCTAGGGTGGCCTGAAGACAAGAACAGCTTGGCTCAGTAGTGTGAAAAGGTTCTGAGAGGCCTAGGGTGGCCTGAAGACAAGAACAGCTTGGCTCAGTAGTGTGAAAAGGTTCTGAGATGCCTAGGGTGGCCTGAAGACAAGAACAGCTTGGCTCAGTAGTGTGAAAAGGGTCTGTGAGGCCTAGGGTGGCCTGAAGACAAGAACAGCTTGGCTCAGTAGTGTGAAAAGGGTCTGTGAGGCCTAGGGTGGCCTGAAGACAAGAACAGCTTGGCTCAGTATTGTGAAAAGGGTCTGAGAGGCCTAGGGTGGCCTGAAGACAGGGTTCAGAACAGCATGGCTCAGTGTGTGAAAAGGGTCTGAGAGGCCTAGGGTGGCCTGAAGACAAGAACAGCTTGGCTCAGTGTGTGAAAAGGGTCTGAGAGGCCTAGGGTGGCCTGAAGACAGGGTTCAGCACAGCTCAAGGTTGGCATGACTACTACACTACAACTAGCTTACATGACAGTAGAATTATGGGCTTGTGCCAAAGTTCACTCATCGTCTAGTCTGTAATAGCCTGTAGTGGTCTCTGAGTGGCTCATTTCATGGCTCATTTCAGAGGGAAGAGCAAACATGGCGTAACATCTGCTAGGGGCTGTACAGGCAAATCTTCTTGTGTTGTCATTTCGGCTGATGTTTCCACGGCATCAAGGGATGTTGACATTTGGTCTAGCCTAGGGTACGTCAGCATGGGGACAGATGATCATTAATAAAAGATGAAACACTAGACCTGTGTGTTTACTGGGCCTGTTCAGACTACCATAGTATTTGGACACTGAAGTGGCCTACTAAACTAGGTAAATAGATTGTAAACAACAGTTTATGACAGTCATAATCAGTGTTGGGATAAGAAAAAGTCATTAACTTGTTACATTTAAATGTAATGCATTACTTTAAAATATGACTTTGTGTGGAAAGTAATGTGTTATATTCCTGTTGCTTTCGCGAAGAAAAGAAACCTCACCTTTGATTGTGGGAGGGAGCAAGGAGAACCGCTCTCGCTCGACCAAAGACAGGCGACTTACTAACCCAGGTTTGATCACTAGATCCTCCTTTGATCTGTGCTGCTGCTGCTTTCTGTTCTAGTCTACAAGTTCTGCCCCATCATATGGGCTGCTGAATTAGCCACGTACAGAGCCTTCGGTGCTTCAACAAAGTACTGAGTACAGGGTGGAATATGTAAATGTAAATGTGATGTTTCCGTCAAGGGGTCTGAATACTTTCTGAAGGCACAACATCTCTACAGATTTCCATATCTTTAAAATCTCTCCGTCCAGCTGTCAGTTATGATTATGGACCGCATGTACACGGACCCATAGAGACGTATAGAGGCCACACTTGCCAACACGGACCCATAGAGACGTATAGAGGGCACACTTGCCAACACGGACCCATAGAGACGTATCGAGGGCACACTTGCCAACACGGACCCATAGAGACGTATAGAGGGCACAGTTGCCAACACGGACCCATAGAGACGTATAGAGGGCACACTTGCCAACACGGACCCATAGAGACGTATAGAGGGCACAGTTGCCAACACGGACCCATAGAGACGTATAGAGGGCACAGTTGCAAACACGGACCCATAGAGACGTATAGAGGGCACACTTGCCAACACGGACCCATAGAGACGTATAGAGGGCACACTTGCCAACACGGACCCATAGAGACGTATAGAGGGCACACTTGCCAACACGGACCCATAGAGACGTATAGAGGGCACACTTGCCAACACGGACCCATAGAGACGTATAGAGGGCACACTTGCCACCAGACAGGAAAGCCCACTATGGGCTTTGCCATCACAAGCGATCAACGGCAAAGATCAAAAGTGCGCATTTCGATGGACAGCAGCTGTCATGACATTTCTTCAAAACAGCCTTTCTCCACCTGCTTGAGAACGAAATGAGGAAACAAGAGGAGATCGGATCATGGTAACATGCGCCCGGTAGAGACATGATTCTGAAAGTAATGCACGCGTTGTTTGACAAAGTAACTGTAATAAAAACTACCTCTAATTGAAAAAGTAACACGTTACCTTACTCCATTAGTGATAAAAGTAATCTGATTACATAAGGTTATTCACAACACCGGTCATTATAGAGGCCATCACTATCTATCCATTGAACTTTGTTTTACACTGATCACACAAACACAAACAAGCCATTACCTAACAAACTTATTTTTATCTTTATTTAACTAGGCAAGTCAGTTAATTAAGAACAAATTCTTATTTTCAATGACGGCCTAGGAACAGTGGGTTAACTGCCTTGTTCAGGGGGCAGTGATTGGGGACATTGCCCTGTGAAGGGTGTAGTCTTTCAGATGGGACGTTAAACTGGTGTCCTGACTATCTCATCACTAAAGATCCCATGGCACTTATCGTAAGATTAGGGGTGTTGACCCCCCGGTGTCCTAGCTAAAAATCTGGCCTTCATACCATCATGGGCCCCTAATCATCCCCAACTTCCAATTGGCTCATTCATCCCCCCCCTCCTCTGCCCTGTAACTACGCCCCTGTAAATGAGAATGTGGACTCTTGAAAATGAGAATATGCATCGGAAAAGATTTTATCCTGCAAAATGTCTAATAAATGAATAACAGTCTCTTGCTGCCTATTGTATCTCAGGAAACGGTGCAATGACCACAAGTTGAACAGGAAATAAAGTCGGACCACGGTGGAAATTGTAGTTAGTTCACACACAAGCAGTTTCACAACTGGTTTCTGCCTGAGCGTGTAGTTTCAAAGGGAGGGGGGGGGTTCCAAATATTCAAAACAATGTTTGCTGGGAAATAGCAGTTTCAAGTTGGCCATTCAAGACAGGTTTAACACATTTTTACTTTGACCCCAAAGGATTGACAGCAAAGAAATCCTAATATTCCCTTTGCACTGCACTGACGAGAGAGACCTACGAGTCACCTGTGAGAGAGTCCACAAGCGAGGGCAAGCTCCCGGAGAGATTATATTGGTATTAGTAATACGGGTGTGACACCAGCCTGTTGGCATCACAGCTACCCTTTTGACCACAATTACCTTGCTTAGTGGGCGTGAGATGAAGAGCACCATCGTCATGAGGAGACCGACTGTAGCCTACCCTACTGCTGTCAACGTAGGCCCTAGTAAGTATTCACTAACTACTATCCAGTGTATGAGCTGGCACTACTACTAAAGTAGGCCTACTACTGTAAACAAAACAATACCAGTACTACTGACAGGAGAAAATGGTCACCTGACAACTAGGCCTAATTGCAATAGGCCTTGAAACAACTGTTAGATACACGGGAACTGCTGATAGGTACTCATTACAGTGGGAGGCTGTTCCTTCTCCTGCTAGAACAAAAACGGTAGCTGCGGCGTGCCGACCAACCGATCGCAATGCTCGTCAGTGGCCAACAAGTTGACTTTGAGCCAATCAGAGAGCATGTAAAATGTAAAAGTTAACTTAAAAAGAGACCATTTTCTCCGTACATCCACAGATGAGCCAATCACACTTCATATCACACCAATCACACTTCTAGCACCAGCTGTCAGAGCAGCTCACAGATTACTGCACCTGTACATAGCCCATCTATAATTCAGCCCAAACAACTACCTCTCCCCCTACTATATTTATTTATTTTGCACCCCATTATTTCTCTCTCTACTTTGCACATTATTCCACTGCAAATCTACCATTCCAGTGTTTTACTTGCTATATTGTATTTACTTCGTCACCATGACCTTTCTTTGCCCTCACCTCCCTCATCTCACATTGTATACAGACTTATTTTTCTACTGTATTATTGGCTGTATGTTTGTTTTTACTCCATGTGTAACTCTGTGTTGTTGTATGTGTCGAACTGCGTTGCTTTATCTTGGCCAGGTCGCAATTGTAAATGAGAACGTGTTCACAACTTGTCTACCTGGTTAAATAAAGGTGAAATAAATAAAATATGCTACATAACTAGCTACCATCACACAGCCTAAGTGCACACAACACTAAATACTTCCTCCAAGCCAGCTAACCACTGTAGCTAGTTGACATAATTAAATCACAATGGACTAGCTAGTTTCCATGAAACAGCTGCCGAGTTAGTGCAGTGTCCATAGCATGCTAGCAATGTTGTGCCAGCTAGCGAATATGCTATGGAGTATGCTATGGAGAGTGAATTAAAATGTTTAATTGTCATCTTGCTAGGTAGTTATCTAGCTGTGGCCATCTGGCTAGTATAAACAAGGGCTTTCTACAAAAAAAATGGCAACATCAGCGCAGACAACTTGGAATCTAGACCACAAGCAATACGCACGGATATGCAATGCCAAACAACACTACTGCTACCTTCCGGTTTGGAGTATTTTAACAAGGCTGAGTGGCTGACGACTTCCAAGGTCTTTGCTGTGTGAACACAAAAGAGATTGAGTGTCGACAGTCAGAGCTGCCAAGTACTGTCTCCAGGAAACATTTGACAATCCTACCCGAGTGTCTGAGCTTTAAGACTCAAGGCTCACTGGCAGTGCAGTAGAGAGCAAACTCTAGTCTAGAGGGCTTCACAAATATACCCGAAACCTACTACCCCGAGAAGGAACTGATCTGTGTGAAAATATGTGAAATGCCGACTAAATCTGAAATTATATTTGAAGAAAATATCCAGATTAAAATCACTTTGGCTGCGCATGGCAGTTGGTTCAGGTTCTTTCAATATATGAATCTCTATCCTCCGCCTGTCTCGGTCTGGCTTGAGCAGCTCTCCCTACAGGGAACTTGTTTCAACTGGGCCGCTTGGGCCCTCACCGTCTCCCATGCCAATGATGTGCTCAGGACAGACAGTTGAATTTGTGCAAGGTATAAGTGTTAAGGTAGCCCATCTTATGACCAGTTTCTAGTGGAGATATGGGTTTCAGAAATATGATGCTAATTCACACCGAGGCACGATGGTTACGCCTATCAAGGAGTGTTGAAAAGATGTTTTGAATACAGTAAGGAACTATTTGCAATGGATGCATTGACGTAATGTGATGCAAAAAATACTCAGAAGCTGCACAGCTCAAGTGATGGTGAGTTACTGAGAAATACTATCAGACATGACCAAATGGAAACTTGTAGACCTACAGGCCTACATCTACACACAGGCCAGGTACTTCATGTGTGCTCAAGCAAAATATATTAAAGCAAATAAACATTAGAAAAGCGTAAAACGCAAACAATTAAATAATGAATGTGCACGAATTAGCAGGAGACAGAGCGCATTCTGTAGAGAGACACGCCAATGCATCTCAGCCACACACCCTATCCCTTCTCAACATTTTAAATTCTGAATGCCACTTATGAAAATACTAAAACAACAAATCAATTATTTTAAATACATCTTTAAAACACATGTGCAACATTAACATTTACTGCCAGACAAGTCAAAACTACACAACTCAAATATGTAAAGTGTTGAAATAAAATGTCCCTGAAAATGTCCACACACACAAAACGATCCTCAAAATGTGTTTCCATCCCTGATAGTGAGCATTTCTTCTTTGCCAAAATAACCCATCCACCTAACAGGTGTGGCATATCAAGAAGCTGATTAAACACGACCATTACACAAGTTCACCTTGTGCTGTGGACAATAAAAGGCCACTAAAATGTATGTAGTTATGTCACACAACAATGCCACAGATGTCTCAAGTTGAGGTTATGTGCTACTTGCATGCAGGAACGTCCACCAAATATGTTGCATTATTTCATTCCCAGTCATGTGAAATCCATAGATAACGACCTAATCAATTACTTATATTAACTTTAACTCGTTCAAATCTTTGAAGTTGTTGCGTTTTATATTTTTCAGTATATTTCGCTTGCTTTTGTGTAAATAAAACAGCATTTTTAATCTTTTGGATCTGATACAGACCCTGGCCCATCTCAGATCCAATATTGATTTTGAAGAAGAAAAAAAATGACTGGGTCCTGTCTTTCTCGGGTGGGAATTTCACAGATCCAATTCAGTTTGAGAGATCATTTTCAGGACCCGAGAAGACCACTTCTCTAGTCTCCAAGACTCGAGGCCCACTGGCAGTGCAGCATTTAACCACCTTCCCATTCAGCTCCTCTCATCATTGCCTTGAGTAATAAACACCCTCTTGTGATGTCTCTTTCAGGAGAGCAATAAACACAGGCCATTCTAAGTTCATAACTAACCTATCGGTAAAGCCAACTTTGCTACAGTTACTACAGTTTCCAGAGAGTCAGCAACAGGTTTAACTGTTTGCAGTAATGCAAAGTACAAACAAATTGCTTAGTACACTAGTTAGACTGCTTGACAGCAACTGTGATCGTATAGGCTTGAATTTGATACCCTAGTAATGTGTGATTATGTGGCAGCACAATCGTATTGATTCATAGAAGATGATAAGTTTAGCAACAGCACTGTAAAGGCCTACTACAAACACCTAGAAACCTTATCACGTCCGGCATTGCAAAACCACATATTGTGCAACCTACTGCTATGAGAAGCCCTGAGCTTACTGACAGATCTAGTCTGTGTTGTCCATCTCAATGCGATTTTAGGTGTGGAGTAAACGTGACCTTTCTCTACTCTGCATAAATGCTATGTCATAGTAGTTCAATCCTAGTTCAGTTCAGTCAACTGTCCTGCAGGGCCACGTTTGGGGCAACTAGTGAAGCTTTCTGACCACTGGACAGGAAGTTAAACCTGGCTGGTTGTTGTTGATTTGGTTACTCTGAGTGGGCTACTTCCTGTTCATTGGGGCAAATTCACCTCTACCACATTCACGTTGAAGAACACTTGTTTCATGTTGGATAGCACCAATGTATAGTTGAGATAAAGCTTTTAGCTCGCTTATTTTTACAGCTGTGACAGTTGGCTACTAGGAAAACTAGCTAGCTACAGTAGCTAGCAGGCGTTTGTTAATTTAGTTGGCTAACTAATCGTTATCAGAATTGCTTGCTAGCTAGCCATCTTGGTAAACACCCTAAATAACCATGTTGAACAGGTTGCAGTGACTTGTTGTGGGTGGACTGCCCTAAACTAGCTAGCTAGCTAGCTGCGACACAGATGAATGGCTGTTGCTGTGAGTTAGTGACAGGCTATCACTAGCAGCTAGGCTAACGTTAGCTAGCTCACCTTTTTCTGTTTTCTACATACAGCACATTTAACCCTTTGTCGTCCGGACAAGAGTGAATCACACATCCAGCTAGCCACGTAATCAACGTACCTGAAGTGTGGTGATGTGTTTGTCGTTGAATTTATTTTCACAATACCGCAACACGAGCGAGGTCTTGCCGACACAACCCTCTCCCAACAAAACCACCTTGAAAGAGTAGGTTTTGTTACCCGCTCCGCCGCCAGCCGCCATGGTGAAATAAATACGATTAGGAATATAAGTAGCCCAGTCGAATGTATGTCCCTCTAATCACATGAGATGTGTCAAATCGAAATCAATAAGTCGAGGACACGAATCCTCCTGGCGAATCAGAATAGGAACCAATTTTCACTCGCCCAGCTCTTTGTAGACCCAACTGATTTCCCCCACCCTCAGCTGGCTGGTTCGCTCTGCTCTCCCCTCTCAACCCCCCCTCCTAATGGCGTCGCTTTCTGCGTCATGCTCTGGGATCATATGATCAACTGGACAGCAACAATCGAAAGTGCTGGAGCTGAACAGAGAAGCTCAGTCTATTTTCCCAATGGATCATCAATCATAATATATGTTAGAGTAAAGAATACAAAAACTGGGACATTTTATAAAAAACAAACAAAATAAGACAGTTTGAAAGACGAAAAGTAAGAAGCCCAGAAGTCAGTATAACTCCTAAAAACAGAATATTGTTTTGACCGTATTATGATAGGTTATCATTATTGTGGTTGGTTGGTTTACCCAGGATCATTATCACTGCAAGACCCTCCCGAGTGTGAATAATTTGTCACACAAAAATCATGAGGAATCTATTTCTCCTCTGAGCCATACGGCAGTGCTATTTTATTTATGCATTTCTGACAAATCTGCTTATTTTCACATCAAAAGATCATAATTCTTGGAAGGCTCCCAGAACACGATGTGGAAATCCCCCATGCTGAACATGCACACAGTGAGCGAAGACTAAGTGATTTCCTTGAATCTTCGTTTCAGAAAGATGTACGCTTGTTTTGTTCAAACTTGACCTATTTCTATTTCTACTAGAGACTTAAGGGGTAATTTTCTGAATGTCTACCCTAATCTTAACTAGATAACGATCATACTTCAAAAAAATCCAAGGCACTGTTGTGGAAAAGTTAAAGCCTTTATTTTAGCAGCTATCGCATAGCAAAAAAATGTGAGCGCACGAACGACGAGCGGCTCACCGGCCTTCTTTAGGGTGGCGCGTGAGTCGCAACGCGCTGGTGGGGACTTCTGGTCAAATTGGTATTGAAATGATCTCTAGGACATATCAAACCAAACAAAGAACTTCACTACAGCCTTATCCAACACTAGTTACGGTCACAACAAACCTCTTGAATATCACTTTCAATGGAAACAAACAAAACGTAAGACAGGAATTTTCATACATGCCTGATGACTCAGAGACACAGGTGATCTCTTCCATATCAAATATGTTTATTGAAAGCAGTGAGCTAAGTCCTTTTTTTGCTAGTTACATATTTAAAACTGAGCAACATAAAGCCAATGTACAAACAGAATATAAAGTAGTCTACTTTTTGTTTTATTTTCTTAAACCATGGAAGGCTACCTGTGCAAAGGGCACACATACAGAACACTTGTTTGAGATAACACCCCCACCACTTAAAGCAGTGTACAATGAACAGCATATGTCCTCTAAAGTGCAAATAGCATTATACATTCACAAGAATAACAATAAACCCGAACAGTGCAATTTAGATGAAGAATATACACCCCCCCCCCTCCCCCCATATAGATGAAGAATATAACCCCCTCCACCATATACACCATATTGATGAAGAATATAACCCCCTCCCCCCCATATTGCATAATGGATCAATAAAGTGTGAGCAGCTTGGTTAGTAAGAACATCTTAAAAAGACGGTATAATGTCAGGAAAGTGTCAATGATTGATTGATCTGACCATCTTAGCAGAGAGAGGAATACCGTAAAGACATCACACTGTACATAAAAAGGTCATTCATTTATTTGCAGTGTTCTCTTTCGCTTCCCGTCTGGGTCTGGGAGATGACGGTCTGGAATCAAGAATAAACACATTTTAAAAATGGCATTTAGACGACACAGCCTACTCCAGATACAGAACGGGGATAAACTTAATTTAGTCAAATCCACATACTCCAAATGTCAAGTCAAATGACAAAAACAAAACAAATAACATTTGTCTGACAGAGACATTTTAATTATACTTACATGTCCTTGATAGCTTTCTTCATGAGCTGTCTTGTACATGGGGACATCACATTGTCTGTTGGACTCCTTATTGCAGACCTACATTGCCACACAAGGCAGTAGAGAGAGAGAGAAGAGAGTAGAGCAAGAAAGAGAGCGAGTGAGAGAAGAGAGCAAGAGAATATATCAAGCAATCAGCCAACAAGTGAATGCCAAATTACAGAGGAGGTACTTCTTGATGCAATTAAAGCCTTTAAGTCCGGGAAAACTCCAGGGCTGGATGGCATACCAGTGGAGGTATACCAAACCTTTTGATATACTCAGAGGACCATTATTAGCACGTTTTAACCACTCCTATACACACACACACACACACACACACACACACACACACACACACACACAGTAGATTATCAGATACTCAACAAGGTCTGATTTCATTATTACTGAAACAGGAGCCATGTGGTAAATCTAAAGGATCCAGTCTATTAAAAAAAATAATTGGAGTTCAGTTACACTTCAGTGTTGTGATGCAAAAATTCAAGCAAAATGCTTTAGCGCATAGAATTAATTAAAAAAGGTGTTACCAGATATTATTCATCCTAATCAGACAGGTTTTTTTTACATGGACGATACATTGGAGATAATATAACACTGGAAGTACTGGAAACAATAGAACGCTATGAAAAATCTGTGAAACCAGGCCTGGTTTTCATAGCCGACTTTGAAAAGGCCTTTAATAAAAGTAGGACTGAAGTTTATATATAAATGCCTGGAATATTTCCATTTTTGAGAATCGTTTCTAAAATGGGTTAAGGTTATGTATAGTAACCCTAGGTGTAAAATAGTAAATAATGGCTACATCTCAGAAAGTTTTAAACTATCTAGGAGTAAAACAAGGTTGTCCACTATCGGCATATCTATTTATTATTGCCATCGAAATGTTAGTTGTTAAAAATCAGATCCAACATTAATAGTAATGGTTTAGAAATCCAGACCACTCGATCTGCCGAATTCTCTCTGCTCAGGTTTTCCTTAATAGGATGTCGGTGGGCGGAGTCGGGAGGGTTGTCAGCGAAACGGGACACACCTGCTCACATCAGCTACCAAGAGCGTTATCACACAGTCATCCAGAACAGCTGATGCTCTCGTGCATGCTTCAGTGTTTCTTGCCTCGAAGCGAGCATAAAAGGCATTTAGCTCGTCTGGTAGGCTCGCGTCACTGGGTAGCTTGCGTCTGGGTTTCCCTTTGGTAGTCCGTAATAGTTTAAGCCCTGCCACATTCGACGGGCATCAGAGCCGGTGTAGTAGGATTCAAAACAGTCCTGTAGCGTAGCATCCACGTCATCTGACCACTTCTGTGTTGAGCGAGTCACTGGTACTTCTAGCTTTAGTTTTTGCTTGTAAGCAGGAATCAGGAGGATATCATTATGGTCAGACTTGCCAAATTGAGGGTGGTGGAGAGCTTTGTATGCATCTCTGTGTGTGGAGTAAAGGTGGGCTAGGATTTTTTCCCCCCCTGGTTGCACATGTGACATGCTGGTAAGAATTTGAAAAAACTGATTTAAGTTAGCCTGCATTAAAGTCCCCGACCACTAGGGGTGCCGCTTCTGGGTGAGCATTTTCTTCTTTGCTTATGGCCTCAGTTGGTTGAGAGCGATCTTAGTGCCAGCTTCACTTTGTGGTGGTATCCCATCTCGTTGGAGGGCAGAAATTATTCCATATTAAAGCATTACACTGCTCACAGTCATACAAACGTTATACTCAAATAGTACAACAAAGTGGTTAAACTCAAATATAGTAATTGATTTAAAAAAAATGATAATAATTGTTTATAAAAATAAAAATATATCTTTATAAATGATATAATAAATAGGACGGGTGGAGTTGTCACACATGCAGCTAACGCGTGGAAAATGTCTGCTCTACCCACAATTACAACCAACTAATTGCAGCATTACCGCAAAAAATGGAAGAGGAAAGTGGAAACTGGAAAGAACAAGGCAAAGGATGGCTACTTTGAAGAATCTCAGATATATTTTGATTTGTTTAACTCTTTTCTTGGTTACTACATGATACCATGCGTGTTATTTCATAGTTTTTCTACAATGTAGAAGATAGAAAAATAAAGAAGAACCCTGGAATGAGTCCAAACTTTAGACTGGTGTGTGTGTGTATGTGTGTGTGTGTAGGTGTGTGTAGGTGTGTATATATATATATATATATATATATATATATATATATATATATATATATATATATATATATATATATATATATATATATATATATGCATGTGTATTTATATTTACAAAAAATATATGGGGGATTGGAAATGATGCAGACAATTACATTGATGGAAGCTACAATCTGCAATACTAAATAAAGCTGATCTACCCCCTTAAAAAATTAAATATATAACATACAACTATTTTACAGGCAGCACACCAACATTCCTCCTTTATATACTTTTCTATTAATTTGAGTAAAGCGGAGTCCCTTCTAGCCATGACCCTGACTAGGGGCACTCTCCCGTGGGTTATAGGTCATCTCTCACATGGTAACCGGAACTATTTGCAAAGGTGAGAGCTTATTATACCTCAGTGGGTGAATTGAATCAAAGATAATGAATATACTGGCAAGATGCACGTCTCACCGCTCTAAACGGGAGTTGTTGTCTACAAAGCGGCACGGCGGACTGTCTAGCTCCCGCCTATCCTTTCTTTGAAATGTTGGATTTATTTTTTGGTTGAACAAATTCAACACTCCATACAAACTCCTTGCTTGGTGGGTGGGGAAAAAAACACCACCTGATGATTTTCTACTGAGTGGGGCCTCTCTTCCTCTCTAAATTGAGTTGAGGAGAGGCAAATCTGTATATAATGGAGGAGATGCTCATGTCAGTATGAGTCATAATTACCTAGCGGTCAAACAGGGAAATGGTTCCAAATGGTTTTCCACCATTAATTTCTCCTCGTAGGGGATTTTAGAAACACTTACAATAAGGGCTGTGTTTCATGTAGGCTTTACCCTGGCTTGACGTTTTGATAACAAGTCTCTCGGGACAAGGTGACTTTCATCAATACATTTGCTTCCAACAAATTAAATGCTAGTTAGCTGCTAATGTGGCTATCATAAAGAACTACAAATGCCATGTTCTGGACGAGACTGCCGAATCGAGGCAAAGGTAAGAATCTCTGGATTAACCATCTAATGTTGACTAAATGTAGTAATTTATAAAATTGGCTAAATTTCTTGAAATGTACCTGTTTGCAAAGGTTTCAAGCTAGAGGTAATGTCCAAGACAAATCCCTTATGGGAAAAATGATTGGAACCATTTCCCTGCTTGACCGCTAGGTTTTATGGGTATTATGACACCTCCACTGAGGGGCTCTCAGGCGGGAAGGAAGGCGACAAGCCACTATTGTAATACTGTATAAAAACAACTGTTGGTTTAACATGCATTAATCTAACAATCATTCCTACTTTCATAACTTACTTCTCTTGAATCTTCTTTCTTTTCGCCAAGCTTGGTGTCGGCGGCGGTTGATTGTTGTGAGGAGACACTGACTGTAGTGCTTTTCCAGAGCTCATTTTCTCTGCAGAAAGCCTTCATGACATTAGCGACAGTTTAGTGTTTTTATACATTGTATCCATAACTAATTAGGTAAACATTGTTGTAACTTGCATACAATAACGTACGCTGTGGCGTTGCTGCATGTAACATGGTTACCAATACGAACTGTTAATCGTTGAAATTATGTAATTGATTATACCAAGTAGATTTTCATTGTAGCAGTTAAGAACCCACCTTCTTTAAAAAAAAATCTTATTAGCCACAGTCGTGTAACAAGTAGGAAAAAGTAGACAAGGCTTGAGATCCAGTTAGTTTAGTAACGATCAGCTGAGGTCGTGTCAAATAGAACATTTCGAAAGTGGTGCTCCGTGACGTATTTCAAATACGCTCCTCTCATTGGTAGTGGCCACGGAACAAGCATAACAAACCCCACCCTCTCAGAAAATATTTTGACATACCTCATCATTTATTTTCTCAGAGTACGTTGTGATTTTGGGGGGGAAAATAAACTCCAAGTCGAATACTTTTAATTATTGTAAAACACATTAAAAGCCCTTTTCTGCTTTAACGCAAACATACCTTGCGGGTGCATTGAGTTCACAAGAATGTTTTGGGCATTTATTTAAATTAATTTACATTCATTACATTTTATGTGCAGGAGGAACAGGCACTTTTTCTATATATTAAACCCACAGCACCAGACTTCAAGTGTACAGAGAATATCAAATGTTTTGCTCAAACTTCGTATATTATATATTGAGAAGGTTTTTAAAGCGATCTTTCAAAAGATATGCGCCCAACGTGGGGCTCGAACCCACGACCCTGAGATTAAGAGTCTCATGCTCTACCGACTGAGCTAGCCGGGCTTGCGTAACATCAGGAAACTCCCCCTTTACAAACCAAGAGCTCGCTCTCGCTCTCGAAACAGGTTCCTTCCTGTCCATGTCATCTTATTCAATGTAAATCTAAACGTAAAACTGATCATAGATCAGCACTGTTACTCTAAAAGGTTTTGTGAATACAGACACTGATTCTAGATAAGCTGCTGGTGTAATATGTACTTATGGTCATGGTTATAGAAAGGGTAAATCATCACTGGTAATGTTGCCCTCTCAACATTCATATGATGCAATAAGGCAAAAGATCCACCCAGTATTTATTCCAGTATTTATTCCAATGCTAATTGCTTTACAGCATCAATGAATCACTTACCACAGGATTGCCAGACACTTGATCAAAACAACCATTACAAAGCACAATCATAAAGGAGTTCATCCGGTTATATTATAGGACAGTGTTATGTTTGGGGGGCTGGCGCCATAACACTCACCCCTACCCCATCCCTTCTCTAGTGTAGGGTGTAGGCTTCTCTCACCCCTTCTCTAGTGTAGGGTGTAGGCTTCTCTCACCCCTTCTCTAGTGTAGGGTGTAGGTTTCTCTCACCCCTTCTCTAGTGTAGGGTGTAGGCTTCTCTCACCCCTTCTCTAGTGTAGGGTGTAGGTTTCTCTCACCCCTTCTCTAGTGTAGGGTGTAGGTTTCTCTCACCCCTTCTCTAGTGTAGGGTGTAGGCTTCTCTCACCCCTTCTCTAGTGTAGGGTGTAGGCTTCTCTCACCCCATCCCTTCTCTAGTGTAGGGTGTAGGCTTCTCTCACCCCTTCTCTAGTGTAGGGTGTAGGCTTCTCTCACCCCATCCCTTCTCTAGTGTAGGGTGTAGGCTTCTCTCACCCCTTCTCTAGTGTAGGGTGTAGGCTTCTCTCACCCCATCCCTTCTCTAGTGTAGGGTGTAGGCTTCTCTCATCCCTTCTCTAGTGTAAGGTGTAGGCATCTCTCACCCCATCCCTTCTCTAGTGTAGGGTGTAGGCTTCTCTCACCCCTTCTCTAGTGTAAGGTGTAGGCTTCTCTCACCCCTTCTCTAGTGTAGGGTGTAGGCTTCTCTCACCCCTTCTCTAGTGTAGGCTTCTCTCACCCCTTCTCTAGTGTAGGGTTCTCTCACCCCTTCTCTAGTGTAGGGTGTAGGCTTCTCTCACCCCTTCTCTAGTGTAGGGTGTAGGCTTCTCTCATCCCTTCTCTAGTGTAAGGTGTAGGCATCTCTCACCCCATCCCTTCTCTAGTGTAGGGTGTAGGCTTCTCTCACCCCTTCTCTAGTGTAAGGTGTAGGCTTCTCTCACCCCTTCTCTAGTGTAGGGTGTAGGCTTCTCTCACCCCTTCTCTAGTGTAGGCTTCTCTCACCCCTTCTCTAGTGTAGGCTTCTCTCACCCCTTCTCTAGTGTAGGCTTCTCTCACCCCTTCTCTAGTGTAAGGTGTAGGCCTATTCAAGAGTATTACAACAAGTTTAGCAAAAGATTCAATCAATCAAACCAACAAAAAATGACTCTCCTATAGTCCATGCACTTAATGCATTTTAGGAAACAACTGAAATCTCGATGATTAAACTAAGATCAACAAATGTATGACCATAAAGGCAAACACAGAGTTGTAAAGGTTAGTTGTAGCATGGCAACTCTATTTTCTTTCGACAGCAAGCTACACCATACTAGGTAAAGTATAAAACACTAGACTTCAATACAACAAGCAAAACATGATTTTTTTTTTTAACAAAATACAAAATCAGGGAAGCGCACAAGAGTTCCTTCCCTAGTGAGGCCAGAAGCTCCACGCAACACCAGGAAGTACCAGAGCTACAATGATGGAAGAGAAGAGGTTAACGCCATTGTTGTCCAGGATAGGCTTCCCACATATCCTCTTAGTTGTCACAGACGCATAGTTGACAACCTTTCCGAGGTTTACGTCATAACCTGAAGAAGAAAGGACATCATACAGCCGTGAGAGTGGAGAAGACATTTTATTTTTTAAATGACTGCAATGTTTTAAATTCAAGAAAGACACTTCAAGCACCTGCTAATACTTGGATATCAAACATCTATCAATCATTTTTATCCAAATAAATGAATAACATATACAGTGCATTCAGAAATTATTCAGACCCCTTGACTTTTTTCCACATTTTGTTTCAGCCATATTCTAAAATGTATTAAATTAAGAATAAAAATATATATCTACACACAATACCCCATAACGACAAAGTGAAAACAGGTTTTTAGACATTTTTGCAAATGTATAAAAAAATAAACAGATACCTAATTTGCTATGAGACTCGAAATTGAGCTCAGATTAATCCTGTTTCCATTAATCATCCTTGACATGTTTCTACAACTTGGAGTCCACATCTGGTAAATTCAATTGATTGGACATGATTTGAAAAGGAACACACCTGTCTATATAAAAAGGTTCCACAGTTAACAATGCATGTCAGAGCAAAAACCAAGCCGCACGGTCATGGTAACTGTCCGTAGAGCTCAGAGACAGGATTGTGTCAAGGCACAGATCTGGGGAAGGGTACCATGAGAAACCAGATTCTCTGGTCTGATGAAACCAAGATTGAACTCTTTGGCCTGAATGCCAAGCGTCACGTCTGGAGGAAACCTGGCACCATCCCGACAATGAAGCATGGTGGTGGCAGCATCATGATGTGGAGATGTTTTTCAGCGACAGGGACTGGGAGACTAGTCCGGATCGAGGGAAAGATGAACAGAGCAAAGTACAGAGAGATCCTTGATGAAAACCTGCTCCAGAGCACTCAGGACCTCAGACTGGGGCCAAATTTCACATTCCAATAGGACAATGACCCTAAGCACATAGCCAAGACAACATGGCTTCGGGAAAAGTCTCTGAATGTCCTTTAGTGGCCCAGCCAGAGCCTGGACTTGAACCTGATCGAACATCTCTGGAGACTTAAAAAATAGCTGTGCAGTGACGCTCCCCATCCAACTTGAGAGGATCTGCAGAGAATAATGGGAGAAACTCCCCAAATACAGGTGTGCCAAGCTTGTAGCGTCATACCCCAGAAGAATCTAGGCTGTAATCGCTGCCAAAGGTGCTTCAACAAAGTACTGAGTAAAGGGTCTGAATATTTATGTAAATTATATATATATATATATATATATTTGTATATATTTGCTCAAATTTCTACAAAACAGTTTTTGATTTGTCATTATGGGGCATCGTGTGTAGATTGACTTAAATTTTTTTTTTAGAATAAGGCTGTAACATAACAAAATGTGAAAAAAGACAAGGGGTCTGAATGCACTGTATATATATTCTATATCTGTAGTTAGTTATTTATACTTTTCCCTGATAATAACATGAATATCTAATCCCTGATGATAACATGAATATCTAATCCCTGATGATAACGTGAATATCTAATCCCTGATGATAACGTGAATATCTAATCCCTGATGATAACGTGATTATCTAATCCTTGATAATAACGTGAATAACTAATCCCTGATGATAATGTGAATAACTAATCCCTGATGATAACGTGAATATCTAATCCCTGATGATAACGTGATTATCTAATCCTTGATAATAACGTGAATAACTAATCCCTGATGATAATGTGAATAACTAATCCCTGATGATAACGTGATTATCTAATCCCTGATGATAACGTGATTATCTAATCCCTGATGATAACGTGATTATCTAATCCCTGATAATAACATAACTAATTCCTGATGATAACGTAATTATCTAATCCCTGATAATAACATAACTAATCCCTGATGATAACGTAATTATCTAATCCCTGATAATAACGTGAATAACTCATCGTTGACAGACCCACCTGAGTACTGCCAGTGTGCTCCCAGGACAGAGTCCAACATGGACCCCATTAGGCCAGCCATGGCTCCATAGATTATGATTGGCCACTGGGGATCAGCCAGGTGCAGGTCACGGACCAATAGGATCTGAGAGATATAGTAAGCCACGCCCACTGCCAGGCCCCCCAGGAAGCTAGCCAGTAGACCCACTGGGGTCACTCCTCCATTGGTCCCTGTGAAAAGAACAGTTAACACCATATAGTTTCACTAGTCTCATGGGGAGGAGCATTGTTAGGAACAGGATGCAACAAGTCTACACTATTTACAGGAAGTGATTAATGGATCTACTTTGAAAATGCGTCAAAGTCTGTCTCAGAGTCTAGCACTCAACACAAAAGACAACCGCCCAACGTGGGGCTCGAACCCACGACCCTGAGATTAAGAGTCTCATGCTCTACCGACTGAGCTAGCCGGGCCTGAGGGTAGCTGGAATTCCCCAGCACATAGGAATGTCAAAATGAGTCAGGAACCCCGCCCCCCCCCCCCTTCAAGCTTTCACATCACCTGCCACAGTCAGTTACTGTTAGGCTCTTTTTACACAACACTGTGAATAGTTGTTAGTGGAGACGCACTGTCAATAGATAGTTCATTGAAATGTAATGTAAAGAAATTTAAGTTAATCTAGTCTGACTCCAACCATGTCCCCTTCTGCATTTCACCCACAGTCTTTTATTCTCTAACTCAATGTGAAAAGTTGTTGACTGAACAGTCAGTGACTTTCTTTGCAACCAAGCCTCTGGAGTCTGACGAACCGGTGCCCCTGTATACAGCCTCGTTACTGTTCTTTAAGGTTACATTTAATTTCCTTTTTTACTTTCGTTTTATTTAGTTCATATTTTCTTAACTCTATTTGTTGACCTGCATTGTTGGTTAATTAAGACCTTGTCAGGAAGCATTTCAATGTAAGGTCTATCTGTTGTAATCGGAGCATGTGAGAAATAACATTTGATTTGCTCGCATTTATCAGAAGAAAGGCTTTCGAATCAAAAGCTTAGCGCCCAACGTGGGGCTCGAACCCACGACCCTGAGATTAAGAGTCTCATGCTCTACCGACTGAGCTAGCCGGGCCTGCATCACTATTTAACACCACCCACATTCAGATCTCACAGGGCGTGAACCAACGCTGCCCATTGGCCTAGCCAGTCTCCAGACCTTAATCCCATAGAAAATCTGTGGAGGGAGCTGAAGGTTCGAGTTGCCAAACGTCAACCTCGAAACCTTAATGATTTGGAGAAGATCTGCAAAGAGGAGTGGGACAAAATCCCTCCTGAGATGTGTGCAAACCTGGTGGCCAACTACAAGAAACGTCTGACCTCTGTGATTACCAACACGGGTTTTGCCACCAAGTACTAAATCATGTTTTGCAGAGGGGACAAATACATATTTCCCTCATTAAAATGCAAATCAATTTATAACATTTTTGACATGCGTTTTTATGGATTTTGTTGTTGTTATTCTGTCTCTCACTGTTCAAATAAATCTACCATTAAAATTATAGACGGATAATTTCTTTGTCAGTGGGCAAAACGTACAAAATCAGCAGGGGATCAAATACTTTTTTCCCCCTCACTGAATATCCAAGTGCCTTCTAAAAGTATTCAGACCCCTTGGTTTTCCCCCAAATGTGTTACCTTCCAGCGTTATTCTCAAATGGATTAGATAAAACAACCTCAACAATCTATGAACCAACCCTGCCCATTGACAGACCTCTCAGGGTATGAACCAACCCTGCCCATTGACAGACCTCACAGGGTATGAACCAACCCTGCCAATTGACAGACCTCTCAGGGTATGAACCAACCCTGCCCATTGACAGACCTCACAGGGTATGAACCAACCCTGCCCACTGACAGATCTCAGGGTATGAACCAACCCTGCCCACTGACAGATCTCAGGGTATGAACCAACCCTGCCCACTGACAGATCTCAGGGTATGAACCAACCCTGCCCACTGACAGATATCAGGGTATGAACCAACCCTGCCCACTGACAGATCTCAGGGTATGAACCAACCCTGCCCACTGACAGATCTCAGGGTATGAACCAACCCTGCCCACTGACAGATCTCAGGGTATGAACCAACCCTGCCCATTGACAGACCTCACAGGGCGTGCACTGACAGATCTCAGGGTATGAACCAACCCTGCCCATTGACAGATCTCAGGGTATGAATCAACTCTGCCCATTGACAGACCTCACAGGGTATGAACCAACCCTGCCCATTGACAAATCTCAGGGTATGAACCAACCCTGCCCATTGACAGATCTCAGGGTATGAATCAACCCTGCCCATTGACAGAACTCAGGGTATGAACCAACCCTGCCCATTGACAGACCTCACAGGGTATGAACCAACCCTGCCCACTGACAGATCTCAGGGTATGAACCAACCCTGCCCATTGACAGATCTCAGGGTATGAACCAACCCTGCCCATTGACAAATCTCAGGGTATGAACCAACCCTGCCCATTGACAGATCTCAGGGTATGAATCAACCCTGCCCATTGACAGAACTCAGGGTATGAACCAACCCTGCCCATTGACAGACCTCACAGGGTATGAACTAACCCTGCCCACTGACAGATCTCAGGGTATGAACCAACCCTGCCCATTGACAGATCTCAGGGTGTGAACCAACCTTGCCTCTTGGATTTCAGCAGTCCTCTATTTCATCACCCATGTACTTATCCCTAGGGTGATGAAGCTACACAGTCAACCAATACTGGTCATCTATGTTGCATGTGTATTAACCACTATACCTCTAAGGCTGGTTTCCCAGACACCCATGAAGTCCTAGTCTAGAAAACATGTCGATTTGATATTGTTCAGAGGTAGTGCTTTTCAGTGGAGGACTATAATCTGTGTCCAGGAAACGAGCCCCAAGCCTCTGAGGATCAATGGTATCCAAATCAAAAGGTCAGCGCCCAACGTGGGGCTCGAACCCACGACCCTGAGATTAAGAGTCTCATGCTCTACCGACTGAGCTAGCCGGGCTTGGAGATACAACCTACAACAACCTAAAATAACACAACTGTCAGACCAGGTTGGTAAATAACACACCAACATGTAATAACTGTCAGACCAGGTTGGTAAATAACACACCAACATGTAATAACTGTCAGACCAGGTTGGTAAATAACACCAGCCCAACATGTAATAACTGTCAGACCAGGTTGGTAAATAACACACCAGCATGTAATAACTGTCAGACCAGGTTGGTAAATAACACACCAACATGTAATAACTGTCAGACCAGGTTGGTAAATAACACACCAACATGTAATAACTGTCAGACCAGGTTGGTAAATAACACACCAGCCCAACATGTAATAACTGTCAGACCAGGTTGGTAAATAACCCCAGCCCAACATGTAATAACTGTCAGACCAGGTTGGTAAATAACCACAGCCCAACATGTAATAACTGTCAGACCAGGTTGGTAAATAACACACCAACATGTAATAACTGTCAGACCAGGTTGGTAAATAACACACCAACATGTAATAACTGTCAGACCAGGTTGGTAAATAACACACCAACATGTAATAACTGTCAGACCAGGTTGGTAAATAACACACCAGCCCAACATGTAATAACTGTCAGACCAGGTTGGTAAATAACACACCAGCCCAACATGTAAGAACTGTCAGACCAGGTTGGTAAATAACCCCAGCCCAACATGTAATAACTGTCAGACCAGGTTGGTAAATAACCACAGCCCAACATGTAATAACTGTCAGACCAGGTTGGTAAATAACACACCAACATGTAATAACTATCAGACCAGGTTGGTAAATAACACACAAACATGTAATAACTGTCAGACCAGGTTGGTAAATAACACACAAACATGTAATAACTGTCAGACCAGGTTGGTAAATAACACACCAACATGTAATAACTATCAGACCAGGTTGGTAAATAACACACCAGCCCAACATGTAAGAACTGTCAGACCAGGTTGGTAAATAACCCCAGCCCAACATGTAATAACTGTCAGACCAGGTTGGTAAATAACACACCAGCCCAACATGTAAGAACTGTCAGACCAGGTTGGTAAATAACCCCAGCCCAACATGTAATAACTGTCAGACCAGGTTGGTAAATAACCACAGCCCAACATGTAATAACTGTCAGACCAGGTTGGTAAATAACACACCAACATGTAATAACTATCAGACCAGGTTGGTAAATAACACACAAACATGTAATAACTGTCAGACCAGGTTGGTAAATAACACACCAGCCGAACATGTAATAACTGTCAGACCAGGTTGGTAAATAACACACCAACATGTAATAACTGTCAGACCAGGTTGGTAAATAACACACCAACATGTAATAACTGTCAGACCAGGTTGGTAAATAACACACCAACATGTAATAACTGTCAGACCAGGTTGGTAAATAACACACCAACATGTAATAACTGTCAGACCAGGTTGGTAAATAACACACCAGCATGTAATAACTGTCAGACCAGGTTGGTAAATAACACACCAACATGTAATAACTGTCAGACCAGGTTGGGAAATGACTAGTCTAGAGACAGTAACAACTCTCAAACGTAATTACCTTCTTTCTACATACAGTCGTGCAACTCAAATGGCACCCTATTCCCTATATAGGGCACTACTTTTGACCAGGGTATTTGTTCCATTGGGACTTAGACAAAGTGTGGGGCTGAAAGCCACGGTCCAAAATGTCTCATGATCCCCCCTGTTGAGAGACAGAGCCTACCAGACGCAGCCTGAATATGCAGAAATCCTTTAACTTCCTGTTAACAAGCTTCATGGCAGCCTGACATGACCTTTGATCCTGTCCTATACCCTGATCCTCCACTTGTGATAGGACAAAGCCATTACAAAGCATAAAAACACCATTATAAACATTAGTTTAGTCATTACTCATTGCTTATATCCAAGTGCCTTCAAAAAGTATTCAGACCCCTTGGTTTTCCCCCAAATGTGTTACCTTACAGCGTTATTCTCAAATGGATTAGATAAAACATCCTCAGAAATCTACACATAATACCCCATAATGACAACGCGAAAACAGGTATGTAGTAAATGTATTAAAAATAAACCCTTGAATGAGTAGGTGAGTCAACGTTTGACTGGTACTGTGTATCATATCACACAAACACAAATCAAATCTGATTTGCTCGCATTTATCAGAAGACAGGCTTTCAAATCAAAAAGGTTAGCGCCCAACGTGGGGCTCGAACCCACGACCCTGAGATTAAGAGTCTCATGCTCTACCGACTGAGCTAGCCGGGCTTGCATCACTATTTAACACCACCCACATAAAGACCTCGTTGGGTCTGAACAAACCCTGCACCTTGACAGACCTCACAGGGTCTGAACCAACCCTGCACCTTGACAGACCTCACAGGGTCTGAACCAACCCTGCTCAGTGACAGACCTCACAGGGTCTGAACCAACCCTGCTCAGTGACAGACCTCACAGGGTCTGAACCAACCCTGCACCTTGACAGACCTCACAGGGTCTGAACCAACCCTGCTCAGTGACAGACCTCACAGGGTCTGAACCAACCCTGCTCAGTGACAGACCTCACAGGGTCTGAACCAACCCTGCTCAGTGACAGACCTCACAGGGTCTGAACCAACCCTGCTCAGTGACAGACCTCACAGGCTCTGAACCAACCATGCACACTGACAGACCTCACAGGGTCTGAACCAACCCTGCCCACTGACAGACCTCACAGGGTCTGAACCAACCCTGCACCTTGACAGACCTCACAGGGTCTGAACCAACCCTGCTCAGTGACAGACCTCACAGGGTCTGAACCAACCCTGCTCAGTGACAGACCTCACAGGGTCTGAACCAACCCTGCTCAGTGACAGACCTCGCAGGGTCTGAACCAACCCTGCTCAGTGACAGACCTCACAGGGTCTGAACAAACCCTGCACCTTGACAGACCTCACAGGGTCTGAACCAACCCTGCTCAGTGACAGACCTCAGGGTCTGAACCAACCCTGCTCAGTGACAGACCTCACAGGGTCTGAACCAACCCTGCTCAGTGACAGACCTCACAGGCTCTGAACCAACCATGCCCACTGACAGACCTCACAGGGTCTGAACCAACCCTGCCCACTGACAGACCTCACAGGGTCTGAACCAACCCTGCCCATTGACAGACCTCACAGGGTCTGAACCAACCCTGCCCACTGACAGACCTCACAGGGCGTGAACCAACCTTGCTCACTGACAGATCTCAGGGTGTGAACCAACCTTGCCTCTTGGATTTCAACAGTCCTCTATTTCATCACCCTAGTACTTACCCCTAGGGTGATGAAGCAACACAGTCAACCAATACTGGTCATCTATGTTGCATGTGTATTAACCACTATACCTCGAAGGCTGGTTTCCCAGACACCCATGAAGTCCTAGTCTAAAAAAACATGTCCATTTGATATTGTTCAGAGGTAGTGCTTTTCAGTGGAGGACTATAATCTGTGTCCAGGAAACGAGCCCCAAGCCTCTGAGGATCAATGGTATCCAAATCAAAAGATCAGCGCCCAACGTGGGGCTCGAACCCACGACCCTGAGATTAAGAGTCTCATGCTCTACCGACTGAGCTAGCCGGGCTTGCATCACTATTTAACACCACCCACATAAAGACCTCGTTGGGTCTGAACAAACCCTGCACCTTGACAGACCTCACAGGGTCTGAACCAACCCTGCTCAGTGACAGACCTCACAGGGTCTGAACCAACCCTGCTCAGTGACAGACCTCACAGGGTCTGAACCAACCCTGCTCAGTGACAGACCTCACAGGCTCTGAACCAACCATGCACACTGACAGACCTCACAGGGTCTGAACCAACCCTGCCCACTGACAGACCTCACAGGGTCTGAACCAACCCTGCACCTTGACAGACCTCACAGGGTCTGAACCAACCCTGCTCAGTGACAGACCTCACAGGGTCTGAACCAACCCTGCTCAGTGACAGACCTCACAGGGTCTGAACCAACCCTGCTCAGTGACAGACCTCGCAGGGTCTGAACCAACCCTGCTCAGTGACAGACCTCACAGGGTCTGAACAAACCCTGCACCTTGACAGACCTCACAGGGTCTGAACCAACCCTGCTCAGTGACAGACCTCAGGGTCTGAACCAACCCTGCTCAGTGACAGACCTCACAGGGTCTGAACCAACCCTGCTCAGTGACAGACCTCACAGGCTCTGAACCAACCATGCCCACTGACAGACCTCACAGGGTCTGAACCAACCCTGCCCACTGACAGACCTCACAGGGTCTGAACCAACCCTGCCCATTGACAGACCTCACAGGGTCTGAACCAACCCTGCCCACTGACAGACCTCACAGGGCGTGAACCAACCTTGCTCACTGACAGATCTCAGGGTGTGAACCAACCTTGCCTCTTGGATTTCAACAGTCCTCTATTTCATCACCCTAGTACTTACCCCTAGGGTGATGAAGCAACACAGTCAACCAATACTGGTCATCTATGTTGCATGTGTATTAACCACTATACCTCGAAGGCTGGTTTCCCAGACACCCATGAAGTCCTAGTCTAAAAAAACATGTCCATTTGATATTGTTCAGAGGTAGTGCTTTTCAGTGGAGGACTATAATCTGTGTCCAGGAAACGAGCCCCAAGCCTCTGAGGATCAATGGTATCCAAATCAAAAGATCAGCGCCCAACGTGGGGCTCGAACCCACGACCCTGAGATTAAGAGTCTCATGCTCTACCGACTGAGCTAGCCGGGCTTGCATCACTATTTAACACCACCCACATAAAGACCTCGTTGGGTCTGAACAAACCCTGCACCTTGACAGACCTCACAGGGTCTGAACCAACCCTGCTCAGTGACAGACCTCACAGGGTCTGAACCAACCCTGCTCAGTGACAGACCTCACAGGGTCTGAACCAACCCTGCTCAGTGACAGACCTCACAGGTTCTGAACCAACCATGCACACTGACAGACCTCACAGGGTCTGAACCAACCCTGCCCACTGACAGACCTCACAGGGTCTGAACCAACCCTGCACCTTGACAGACCTCACAGGGTCTGAACCAACCCTGCTCAGTGACAGACCTCACAGGGTCTGAACCAACCCTGCTCAGTGACAGACCTCACAGGGTCTGAACCAACCCTGCTCAGTGACAGACCTCGCAGGGTCTGAACCAACCCTGCTCAGTGACAGACCTCACAGGGTCTGAACAAACCCTGCACCTTGACAGACCTCACAGGGTCTGAACCAACCCTGCTCAGTGACAGACCTCAGGGTCTGAACCAACCCTGCTCAGTGACAGACCTCACAGGGTCTGAACCAACCCTGCTCAGTGACAGACCTCACAGGCTCTGAACCAACCATGCCCACTGACAGACCTCACAGGGTCTGAACCAACCCTGCCCACTGACAGACCTCACAGGGTCTGAACCAACCCTGCCCACTGACAGACCTCACAGGGCGTGAACCAACCTTGCTCACTGACAGATCTCAGGGTGTGAACCAACCTTGCCTCTTGGATTTCAACAGTCCTCTATTTCATCACCCTAGTACTTACCCCTAGGGTGATGAAGCAACACAGTCAACCAATACTGGTCATCTATGTTGCATGTGTATTAACCACTATACCTCGAAGGCTGGTTTCCCAGACACCCATGAAGTCCTAGTCTAAAAAAACAGAACCCACGACCCTGAGATTAAGAGTCTCATGCTCTACCGACTGAGTTGCCGGGCTTGGAGATACAACCCACAACATCCTAAAATAACACAACTGTTATACCAGGTTGGTAAATAACACACCAACATGTAATAACTGTCAGACCAGGTTGGTAAATAACACACCAACATGTAATAACTGTCAGACCAGGTTGGTAAATAACACACCAGCCCAACATGTAATAACTGTCAGACCAGGTTGGTAAATAACACACCAACATGTAATAACTGTCAGACCAGGTTGGTAAATAACACACCAACATGTAATAACTGTCAGACCAGGTTGGTAAATAACACACCAGCCCTGCATGTAATAACTGTCAGACCAGGTTGGTAAATAACACACCAACACGTAATAACTGTCAGACCAGGTTGGTAAATAACGCACCAACATGTAATAACTGTCAGACCAGGTTGGTAAATAACACACCAACATGTAGTAACTGTCAGACCAGGTTGGTAAATAACACACCAGCCGAACATGTAATAACTGTCAGACCAGGTTGGTAAATAACACACCAACATGTAATAACTGTCAGACCAGGTTGGTAAATAACACACCAACATGTAATAACTATCAGACCAGGTTGGTAAATAACACACCAACATGTAATAACTGTCAGACCAGGTTGGTAAATAACACACCAATATGTAATAACTGACAGACCAGGTTGGTAAATAACACACCAACAAGTAATAACTGTCAGACCAGGTTGGTAAATAACACACCAACATGTAATAACTGTCAGACCAGGTTGGGAAATAACTAGTCTAGTGACAGTAACAACTCTCAAACGTAATTACCTTCTTTCTACATACAGTCGTGCAACTCAAATGCCACCCTATTCCCTATATAGTGCACTACTTTTGACCAGGGTATTTCTTCCATTTGTGGACTTAGACAAAGTGTGGGGCTGAAAGCCATGGTCAAAAATGTCTCATGATCCCCCCCCTGTTGAGACAGAGCCTACCAGACGTAGCCTGAATATGCAGAAATCCTTTAACTTCCTGTTAACAAGCTTCATGGCAGCATGACATGACCTTTGATCCTGTCCTATACCCTGATCCTCCACTTGTGATAGGACAAAGCCATTACAAAGCATAAAAACACCATTATAAACATTAGTTTAGTCATTACTCATTGCTTATATCCAAGTGCCTTCAAAAAGTATTCAGACCCCTTGGTTTTCCCCCAAATGTGTTACCTTCCAGCGTTATTCTCAAATGGATTAACTAAAACATCCTCAACAATCTACACATAATACCCCATAATGACAACGCGAAAACAGGTATGTAGAAATAGTTGTAAATGTATTAAAAATAAACCCTTGAATGAGTAGGTGAGTCAACGTTTGACTGGTCCTGTGTATCATATCACACAAACACAAATCAAATCTGATTTGCTCGCATTTATCAGAAGACAGGCTTTCAAATCAAAAAGGTTAGCGCCCAACGTGGGGCTCGAACCCACGACCCTGAGATTAAGAGTCTCATGCTCTACCGACTGAGCTAGCCGGGCTTGGAGATACAACCCACAACATCCTAAAATAACACAACTGTTATACCAGGTTGGTAAATAACACACCAACACGTAATAACTGTCAGACCAGGTTGGTAAATAACACACCAACATGTAATAACTGTCAGACTAGGTTGGTAAATAACACACCAACATGTAATAACTGTCAGACCAGGTTGGTAAATAACACACCAACATGTAATAACTGTCAGACCAGGTTGGTAAATAACACACCAACATGTAATAACTGTCAGACCAGGTTGGTAAATAACACACCAACATGTAATAACTGTCAGACCAGGTTGGTAAATAACACACCAACATGTAGTAACTGTCAGACCAGGTTGGTAAATAACACACCAGCCGAACATGTAATAACTGTCAGACCAGGTTGGTAAATAACACACCAACATGTAATAACTGTCAGACCAGGTTGGTAAATAACACACCAACATGTAATAACTGACAGACCAGGTTGGTAAATAACACACCAACATGTAATAACTGTCAGACCAGGTTGGTAAATAACACACCAACCCAACATGTAATAACTGTCAGACCAGGTTGGTAAATAACACACCAACATGTAATAACTGTCAGACCAGGTTGGTAAATAACACACCAACCCAACATGTAATAACTGTCAGACCAGGTTGGTAAATAACACACCAGCATGTAATAACTGTCAGACCAGGTTGGGAAATGACTAGTCTAGAGACAGTAACAACTCTCAAACGTAATTACCTTCTTTCTACATACAGTCTTGCAACTCAAATGGCACCCTATTCCCTATATAGTGCACTACTTTTGACCAGGGTATTTGCTCCATTTGTGGACTTAGACAAAGTGTGGGGCTGAAAGCCATGGTCAAAAATGTCTCATGATTCCCCCCCTGTTGAGACAGAGCCTACCAGACGTAGCCTGAATATGCAGAAATCCTTTAACTTCCTGTTAACAAGCTTCATGGCAGCATGACATGACCTTTGATCCTGTCCTATACCCTGATCCTCCACTTGTGATAGGACAAAGCCATGACAAAGCATAAAAACACCATTATAAACATTAGTTTAGTCATTACTCATTGCTTATATCCAAGTGCCTTCAAAAAGTATTCAGACCCCTTGGTTTTCCCCCAAATGTGTTGCCTTACAGCGTTATTCTCAAATGGATTAGATAAAATATCCTCAGCAATCTACACATAATACCCCATGATGACAACGCGAAAACAGGTATGGGGAAATTGTTGCAAATTTCTTAAAAATAAACCCTTGAATGAGTAGGTGAGTCAACGTTTGACTGGTACTGTGTATCATATCACACAAACACAAATAAAATCTGATTTGCTCGCATTCATCAGAAGACAGGCTTTTAAATCAAAAGGTTAGCGCCCAACGTGGGGCTCGAACCCACGACCCTGAGATTAAGAGTCTCATGCTCTACCGACTGAGCTAGCCGGGCTTGCAGCACTACATAACACCACCCACATAAAGACCTCGTTGCGTCTGAACAAACCCTGCACCTTGACAGACCTCACAGGGTCTGAACCAACCCTGCTCAGTGACAGACCTCAGGGTCTGAACCAACCCTGCTCAGTGACAGACCTCACAGGGTCTGAACCAACCATGCCCACTGATCTCACAGGGCGTGAACCAACCTTGCTCACTGACAGATCTCAGGGTGTGAACCAACCTTGCCTCTTGGATTTCAGCAGTCCTCTATTTCATCACCCTAGTACTTACCCCTAGGGTGATGAAGCAACACAGTCAACCAATACTGGTCATCTATGTTGCATGTGTATTAACCACTATACCTCTAAGGCTGGTTTCCCAGACACCCATGAAGTCCTAGTCTAAAAAACATGTCCATTTGATATTGCTCAGAGGTAGTGCTTTTCAGTGGAGGACTATAATCTGTGTCTGAGGATCAATGGTATCCAAATCAATGGTATCCAAATCAAAAGGTCAGCGCCCAACGTGGGGCTCGAACCCACGACCCTGAGATTAAGAGTCTCATGCTCTACCGACTGAGCTAGCCGGGCTTGGAGATACAACCCACAACATCCCAAAATAACACAACTGTCAGACCAGGTTGGTCAATAACACACCAACATGTAATAACTGTCAGACCAGGTTGGTAAATAACACACCAACATGTAATAACTGTCAGACCAGGTTGGTAAATAACACACCAACATGTAATAACTGTCAGACCAGGTTGGTAAATAACACACCAACATGTAATAACTGTCAGACCAGGTTGGTAAATAACACACCAACATGTAATAACTGTCAGACCAGGTTGGTAAATAACACATCTGATTTGCTCGCATTTATCAGAAGACAGGCTTTCGAATCAAAAGCTTAGCGCCCAACGTGGGGCTCGAACCCACGACCCTGAGATTAAGAGTCTCATGCTCTACCGACTGAGCTAGCCGGGCTTGCCTCACTATATAACACCACCCACATACAGACCTCACAGGGCGTGACCCAACCCTGCCCACTGACAGACCTAACAGGGTCTGAACTCTCTCTCTCTATATCAATAACAGTCTAAAGTTGACACGTACTCATTCCAGGGGTTTTCTTAATGTTCTACATTGTAAAACAATAGTTAAGACAAATGATCAAATAACACATATGGAATCATGTAGTATATATATTGTATATTCTTCAAAGCAGCTACCATTTGCCTTGATAGCTTTGCACACTCTTGGCATTCTCTCAACCAGTTGCATGAGGAATGATTTTCCAACAGTCTTGAAGGAGTTCCCACATATGCTGAGCGCTTGTTGGCTGCTTTTCCACTCTTTCTTTTCCACTCTGCGGTCCAACTCATCCCAAACCATCTCATTTGGCTTGAGGTCAAATGATTGTGGAGGCCAGGTCATCTGATGCAGCACTCCATCACTCTCTTTGGTCAAATAGCTCTTACACAGCCTGGAGGTGTTTTGGGTCATTGTCCTGTTGAAAAACAAAATGTTAGTCCCACTAAGCGCAAACCAGATGGGATGGCGTATCGCTGCAGAATGCTGTGGTTGCCATGCTGGTTAAGTGTGCCTTGAATTCGAAATAAATCATTGACAGTGTCACCAGCAAAGCACCATCACATCGCCTCCTCCATGCTTCACGGGGGGAACCACAGATGCAGAGATCTTCCGTTCACCTCCTCTGCGTCTCACAAAGACACAGAAGTTGGAACCAAACATCTCAAATTTAGACCCTTCAGACCAAAGAACACATTTCCATCGGTCTAATGTCCATTGATCGTATTTCTTGGCCCAAGCAAGCCTCTTCTTATTATTGGTGTGCTTTAGTAGTGGTTTCTTTGCAGCAATTCGACCACGAAGGCCTGATTCACACAGTCTCCTCTGAACAGTTGATGTTGAGATGTGTCTGTTACTTGAACTCTGTGAAGCAGAGTTATTTGGGCTGCAATCTGAAGTGCAGTTAACTCTAATGAACTTATCCTCTGCAGCAGAGGTAACTCTGGGTCTTCCTTTCCTGTGGCGGTCCTCATGAGAGACAGTTAACTCTAATGAACTGATCCTCTGCAGCAGAGGTAACTCTGGGTCTTCCTTTCCTGTGGCGGTCCTCATGAGAGACAGTTAACTCTAATGAACTGATCCTCTGCAGCAGAGGTAACTCTGGGTCTTCCTTTCCTGTGGTGGTCCTCATGAGTGCCAGTTTCATCGTAGCGCTTGGTGGTTTTTGCGACCGCACAGGAAGAAACTTTTCAAGTTCATGATGTTTTACAGATTGACTGACCTTCCTGTTTTAAAGTCATGATGGACTGTTGTTTCTCTTTGCTTGTTTGAGCTGTTCCTGCCATAATATGGACTACGTCTTATACCAAATAGGGCTATCTTCTGTATACTAGGGCTATCTTCTGTATACTAGGGCTGTCTTCTGTATACTAGGGCTATCTTCCTTTTCACAACACAACCGATTGGCTCAAACGTATTAAGAAGAAAAGAAATTCCACAAATGAACAAGGCACACCTGTTAATTGAAATGCATTCCAGGTGACTACCTCATGAAGCTGGTTGAGAGAATACCAAGCGTGTGCAAAGCTGTCATCAAAGCAAAGTGTGGCTACTTTGAAGAACCTCAAATATATTTTCATTTGTTTAACACTACATGATTCTCCATGTGTATTATTTCATAGTTTGTCTTTACTGTTTTCTACATTGTAGAATAAGTGAAAATAAAGAAAATCTTGGAATGAGTAGGTGTCCACATTTTTGACTGGCATTCATACTGACATACATGACATAAATACACTACCTTTCAACAGTTTGGGGTCACTTAGAAAAGGGCCTTGTTTTTGAAAGAAAAGCACATTTTTTTTTTGTCCATTAAAATAACATCAAATTGATCAGAAATACAGTGTAGACATGGTTAATGTTGTAAATGACTATAGTAGCTGGGAACGGCTGATTTTTAAAAATTGAATATCTACATAGGCATATCTCAGACTGGCCAAATAAATAAAAGATTAAGATTGGCAAAATAACACAATCTTAATCTTTTATTTCTTTGGCCATTCTGAGATATGGCTTTTTCTTTGCAACTCTGTCTAGAAGGCCAGCATCCCGGAGTCGCCTCTTCGCTGTTGACGTTGAGACTGGTGTTTTGCGGGTACTATTTAATGAAGCTGCCAGTTGAGGACTTGTGAGGCGTCTGTTTCTTAAACTAGACACACTAATGTACTTGTCCTCTTGCTCAGTTGTGCACCGGGGCCTCCCACTCCTCTTTCTATTCTGTTTAGAGCCAGTTTGCGCTGTTCTGTGAAGGGAGTAGTACACAGCGCTGTACGAGATCTTCAGTTTCTTGGCAATTTCTCTCATGGAATAGCCTTAATTTCTCAGAACAAGAATAGACTGAAGAGTTTCAGAAGAAAGGTCTTTGTTTCTGGCCATTTTGAGCCTGTAATTGAATCCACAAATGCTGATGCTCCAGATACTCAACTAATCTAAAGAAGGCCAGTTGTATTGCTTCTTTAAAATCAGCACAACAGTTTTCAGCTGTGCTAACATAATTGTAAAAGTGTTTTCTAATGATCAATTAGCCTTTTAAAATGATAAACTTGGATTCGCTAACACAACGTGCCATTGGAACACAGGAGTGATGGTTGCTGATAATGGGCCTATGTTGATATTCCCTTTTGTTGTTGTTATATAAAATCAGCCGTTTCCAGCTACAATAGTAATGTACAACATTAACTGTCTACACATTGTATTTCTGATCAATTTGATATTATTTTAAATGGACCAAAAAATGTATTTAAAAAAACAATTTTCACACAAACAACATTTCTAAGTGAACCCCAACTTTTCAACGGTAGTGTGTACACACACACACACACACACACACACACACACACACACTCTCTCTATGGCCCTTTACGTAGGTGATGAGCCTGGGTTTGGTCTGACTGAGGGCGGGCCTCACCTCTGATGCCCAGGTGTGTGTGTGTGTACCTGTAGGGACCTCTCTCCAGGAGGTGATGAGGCGGGGTTTGGTCTGACTGAGGACGGGCCCCACCTCTGAAGCCCAGGTGTCCCCCGTAGAGCAGGCCAAGGCCCCCAGCAGAGACAGACACATCCAGGAGGCTGAGTACTGCTTCCCAAAGTCCACCGGCATCTCCCCTGGACCCACCTGATTAGAACCAGGACCACACAAAGGAAATAACCTCAGATGAGTGATAGATGTGTGGTCGGCTCACTTGGCTGAGGCAGCTGTTATATGTATTCAAATATATAATTCATTGATTGATTGATTGATTGACCTCGATCATATATAGCAGCGCCAGCTCTGTGGGGACACCACCGTTACAGAACACCTGCACCCAGTTCCTCTGACCACCTGGAGGGCAAAGGGGACACACATTAAAATGATAGTTCACCTCCAAAATGTTTCACTTCCTTTTGACTTCCCCGGGGGTGGGTTTCCTTGTTAAATAAGATACACTTCAAAACAGGTGAACTATCCCTTTAAGGACAAATGACATAAGCAGGTGTTTTATTTTTTATTTTTTTAAACCAGATATTACTGACTGAGGTAGACTATGCAATCCAGTAGCAGGCTGTTGCTTACTGAAGTGTGGCCTGACTATCTCTTGAGAGTCATTTGGCCTAGCTGCTGGCCTAGCCGCTGGCCTAGCCGCTGGCCTAGCCGCTGGCCTAGCTGCTGTAACTCATTACCTTCTTTATAGTCAGAGTCTAGTTTCTTCTTGACGTCTTCTTTCCAGCGTGTCAGCTTGGAGGAAGTGATGAAGAAAGCCAGCAGGGCAGAGAAGAAACTCATGTTGGCCATGGTGAGGATGAAGCCGACCAGCAGGGCTGTAGGGGACAGGGAACAAAAGCACGAAAACAATACAACTCACTCTTACCTGATCCCAGATCTGTTTGTACTTGTTCATAGCCAACTCTTTTCGGCCGTTGTTATGACCACGGGAGCCGGCTCTAACAGATCTGGGACCGGGTTACAAACTAGGTCTAAACTACCTTATCAGAACAGTACTACAGAACCTCTACTCTCTCGGTATGTTTGAGAAAATCATGATGAAAGTGGCCATTTTATGCCCTTTTTAGACCTACTGTATATATGCCTCCTGTAAGACCCTATGATCTGTGAACTGTACACGATACAGACATCTTGTTGTCAATATACTCCTTATAGTGTGCCATATGGCTATGTCTTGATTTTTTATTTTTTATAATTATTTTTACATTCATTTATTATTCAACATTAAATATTCATATGGATATCTGAAAAGTAACTTTTTTTTGATTTAGTTAATTTTAAAAGACATTGTTTGGAACAATATACTCTACAAATACACCACATTACCAGAGCTCTCTGCTGATTTAAGTTATGATACAGTTTATGAACACCAACACAGTGAATGGAGGGAAAACGGTTGTTTTCTTGAAACTCCCCCTGCTGGTGATTTGCTGAATGTGCAATCATGTCATTGGTCAATTACCTATAATGCACATTTCTATGTATAAAATGGTTTATATCTTAAAATACCAGAGAACCCACTTTGAGGAGTATATTGTTGAATTAATATTCATATTTTTGTTATGTTGGGTAAAGTAAATGTGATAACATTTATTTCTGAATCTAGATGTACTCCATATTTGAGAGGACACTATAATGAGTATATTGACTCCAAGATGTTGTCTGTATCATGTACGGTTCAAGGGTCATAGGGTCTTACAGGAGGCATGGATAGGTTTAAAAAGAGCCTCAAATTAAACACCTCCCTCATGATTTTCTTGAAAAATAGTTTGGGATACAAAATGTCAAAAGAACATTCCTCACAGTTTCTATGTGAGAATTGCCAGAACAATCCGCTATACCAAAAAATATTTATGGGCTATTCTGCTGTGGAATGTACCAATTAGTACATGAATAAACTGCTTTAGTCAGTTGAATAATGTGATTCAGCACAGACCCTGATTAAAAGAATGGTGACTAATTAATTCCTCTCAGATCCAGATCACGAGGACTGCTGATGGCCTGGCTAACGTGCGACTGACGTCAGGGGCAACCCCTCTTCTCACACGCACACGCCTGGGGCTGCTGGAACTGTGTGGAATGCATCTTAGAATGAATAATAGCATTGAAACACCCAACAGAAACTCTTAATTAAACTGATACTTGGGATTTTGGCAATGAGGCCCTTTATGTACTTCCCCAGAGTCCGATGAACTCTCGGATAACATTATGTCCAGTATAAAGGAAGTTAAGATGTAGATAGCACATTGCTTTGAAGTATATGGGTGATGCTAGTTAGCGTTGGCTCACGAAACTACATGTAACTTCCCTCATACTGGACACGGAGACATAAAAATGGTAGGAGGTCATCTGACTCTGGGGAAGTAGATCAAAGAGCCTCATTACCAAAATCCCAAAGTACCTCTTTAATAGTTTTTTCCCCTAATAATTTGTTGGGTGAGTTTGAGATTTGATGGATCAATATATATAAACACATTTTTTTTTTTAATTAGGAAGATAAAACATTAAATTAAATATTTTTAAGGATGTTTTAAAACATTTATGCTCAGTTTCTGCTTGCTGTTTCTTTGTTTCCATGCAGCAAAATCATTCACTTTATCAAATCAGTCTTGGCTTTTGAAATGGCAATCTTTATTTGGTTGGCATTTCATATTCAAAATAACTAATTAAAATGTGGAAACATTGAACATTGTCCTGTTTGTTTCATCAACAAACAAAGCATGTATAAAACAGTATTATGCAGTACAAGTTTTAGACGATGAAATAATACATATGGAATCATGTAGTAACCAAAAAAAGTGTTAAATCAAAATACGTTTTTATATTTGAGATTCTTCAAAGTAGCCACACTTTGCTTTGATGACAGCTTTGCACACTCTTGGCATTCTCTCAACCAGCTTCATGAGGTAGTCACCTGGAATCCATTTCAATTAACAGGTGTACCTTGTTAAAAGTTAATATTTGGAATTAATTTTCTTGTTAATGCCTTTGAGCCAATCAAATGACAGTCCATCATTACTTTAAGACATGAAGGTCAGTCAATCTGCGCAGTCAAAAAAAACATCAATCGCTATGATGAAACTGGCTCTCATGAGGACCGCCACAGGAAAGGAAGACCCAGAGTTACCTCTGCTGCAGAGGATAAGTTCATTAGAGTTACCAGCCTCAGAAATTGCATCCCAAATAAATGCTTCAGAGTTTAAGTAAAAGACACATCAACAGTGTGAATCAGGCCTTCATGGTCGAATTGCTGCAAAGAAACCACTACTAAAAGGACACCAATAATAAGAAGAGACTTTCTTGGGCCAAGAAACACGAGCAATGGACATTAGACCGGTGGAAATCGGTCCGAAGAGTCCAAATTTGAGATTTTTGGTTCCAACCGGCGTGTCTTTATGAGACGCAGAGGAGGTGAACAGATGATCTCCACATGTGTCGTTTCCACGTGATGCATGGAGGTGTTGGTGTGATGGTGCGTTGCTGGTGACACTGTTGGGGATTTATTTAGAATTCAAGGCACACTTGCAGAGAAGAAGAATGGGAGAAACTCCTCAAATACAGGTGTGCCAAGCTTGGAGCATCATACCCAAGAAGTCTTTAAGCTGTTATCGCTGCCAAAGTTTTAACAAGCTCGGACCATCATACCCAAGAAATCTTCAGGCTGTTATTGCTGCCAAAGCTTTAGTACTCAGTAAAGGTTCTGTGGTATTGTGATGTCATTATGGGGTATTGTGTTTGTAGATTGAGGAAAAAACTATATAACCAATTTTAGAATAAGGCTGTAAAGTAACAAAAATTTGGAAAAATCAAGGGGTCTGAATACTTTCTGAATGCACTGTAGATACTGAATAGTATTATACAGTAGATATATAGATACTGAATATTATCAGACAGTACATATAGATATCATAAAATGAGATGTACAGTATGTATAATTTGAATTTAATACAAATACTCTCACACCATATAAAAAGTATTCATTAATTGACCTCATCAAGAGTAGTACTAGTAGTAGTAGTATATAATGTGGTCTTACTTCTCCAAGGGAGGAGGGGGTAGCTCCTATCAGCTGTTGTAGTTATAGTATTAGTGGTAGTACTAGTAGTAGTTGTAGTAGTAGTGGTAGTGGTAGTACTAGTAGTAGTAGTAGTGGTAGTGGTAGTACTAGTAGTAGTTGTAGTAGTAGTGGTAGTGGTAGTACTAGTAGTAGTAGTAGTAGTGGTAGTACTAGTAGTAGTAGTGGTAGTACTAGTAGTAGTTATAGTATTAGTAGTAGTACTAGTAGTAGTTGTAGTAGTAGTGGTAGTACTAGTAGTAGTTGTAGTGCTAGTAGTAAATACAGTTGAAGTCAGAAGTTTACATACACCTTAGCCAAATACATTTAAACTCAGTTTTTCACAATTCCTGACATTTAATCCTGACAATAATTTTGAAGTTTGCTTGGGGTCATTGTCTATTTGGAAGACCCATTTGCTACCAAGCTTTAACTTCCTGACTGATATCTTGAGATGTTGCTTCAATATATCCACATAATTTTCCTCCCTCAAGATGCCATCTATTTTGTGAGGTGCACCAGTCCCTCCTGCAACAAAGCACCCCCACAACATGATGCTGCCACCCCCGTGCTTCACAGTTGGGATGGTGTTCTTCGGTTTGCAAGCATCCCCATTTTCCCTCATAACATAACAATAGTCATTATGGCCAAACAGTTGTATTTTCGTTTCATCAGACCAGAAGACATTTCTCCAAAAAGTATGATCTTTGTCCCCATGTGGAGTTGCAAACCGTAGTCTGGCTTTTTTATGGAGGTTTTGGAGCAGTGGCTTCTTCCTTGCTGAGCGACCTTTCAGGTTACGTCGATATAGGACTCGTTTTACTGTGGATATAGATACTTTTGTATCTGCTTCCTCCAGCATCTTCACAAGGTCCTTTGCTGTTGTTCTGGGATTGATTTGCACGTTTCGCAACAAAGTACGTTCATCTCTAGGAGACAGAACGCATCTCTTTCCTGAGCAGTATGATGGCTGCGTGGTCCCATGGTGTTTAAACTTGTGTACTATTGTTTGTACAGATGAACGTGGTACCTTCAGGCGTTTGTAAATTGCTCCCAAGGATGAACCAGGCTTGTTCCCATGATATCAAGCAAAGAGGCACTGAGTTTGAAGGTAGGCCTTGAAATACATCCACAGGTACACCTCCAATTGACTCAAATGACGTCAATTAGCCTATCAGAAGCTTCTAAAGCCATGACATAATTTTCTGGAATTTTCCAAGCTGTTTAAAGGCACAGTCAACTTAGTGTATGTAAACTTCTGACCCACTGGAATTGTGATACAGTGAATTATAAGTGAAATAATCGGTCTGTAAACAATTATTGGAAAAATGACTTGTGTCATGTACAAAGTAGATGTCCTAACCGACTTGCCAAAACTATAGTTTGTTAACAAGAAATGTGTGGAGTGGTTGAAAAACGAGTTTTAATGACTCCAACCTAAGTGTATGTAAACTTCTGACTTCAACTGTAATGTGGTCTTACCTCTCCAAGGGAGGAGGGGGTAGCTCCTATCAGCTGTTGTAGTACTAGTAGTAGTGGTAGTAATAGTAGTAGTAGTAGTAGTAGTAGTAGTAGTAGTAGTAGTGTGATCTTACCTCTCCAAGGGAGGAAGGGGTAGCTCCTATCAGCTGTTGTAGTACTAGTAGTAGTGGTAGTAGTAGTAGTAGTAGTAGTAGTAGTAGTAGTAGTAGTAGTAGTAGTAGTAGTAGTAGTAGTAGTAGTGTGATCTTACCTCTCCAAGGGAGGAGGGGGTAGCTCCTATCAGCTGTTGTTGTCTTGGTAGTAGTAGTAGTAGTAGTAGTATTTAATGTGGTCTTACCTCGCCAAGGGAGGAGGGGGTAGCTCCTATCAGCTGTTGTTGTCTTGGTAGTAGTAGTAGTAGTAGTAGTAGTAGTAGTAGTGGTAGTAGTAGTAGTAGTAGTAGTAGTATATAATGTGGTCTTACCTCTCCAAGGGAGGAGCTCCTATCAGCTGTTGTAGTACTAGTAGTAGTAGTAGTAGTAGTAGTAGTAGTAGTAGTAGTAGTAGTAGTGTGATCTTACCTCTCCAAGGGAGGAGGGGGTAGCTCCTATCAGCTGTTGTTGTCTTGGTAGTAGTAGTAGTAGTAGTAGTAGTAGTAGTAGTAGTAGTAGTAGTAGTATATAATGTGGTCTTACCTCTCCAAGGGAGGAGCTCCTATCAGCTGTTGTAGTACTAGTAGTAGTAGTAGTAGTAGTAGTAGTAGTAGTAGTAGTAGTAGTATATAATGTGGTCTTACCTCTCCAAGGGAGGAGGGGGTAGCTCCTATCAGCTGTTGTTGTCTTGGTAGTAGTAGTAGTAGTAGTAGTAGTAGTAGTAGTAGTAGTATATAATGTGGTCTTACCTCTCCAAGGGAGGAGCTCCTATCAGCTGTTGTAGTACTAGTAGTAGTAGTAGTAGTAGTAGTAGTAGTAGTAGTAGTAGTAGTAGTAGTGTGATCTTACCTCTCCAAGGGAGGAGGGGGTAGCTCCTATCAGCTGTTGTTGTCTTGGTAGTAGTAGTAGTAGTAGTAGTAGTAGTAGTAGTAGTAGTAGTATATAATGTGGTCTTACCTCTCCAAGGGAGGAGCTCCTATCAGCTGTTGTAGTACTAGTAGTAGTAGTAGTAGTAGTAGTAGTAGTAGTAGTAGTAGTAGTAGTAGTAGTAGTAGTAGTATATAATGTGGTCTTACCTCTCCAAGGGAGGAGGGGGTAGCTCCTATCAGCTGTTGTTGTCTTGGTAGTAGTAGTAGTAACAATCATTTTTATGGGAGCATCATTTGAGGAGAATATTTATTTGACACAGACAATTAGTAACAGCATCATGATGATATGTGTAACATGATGATATCACAGGTGAATGAAACCGATGACTGATCATAACAGAAACCAGTATTGAATCACAGTCTGATTTGGCAAACAAAAGCTGAACATGCCAGTGCTTCCCCTATATTCATTTAGCAGCGGCGGGCCGCCACATCAAAACAGATCAACATGGTGAAAACGTTTTCAGTGTGAACTTTATAACGACTAAAACCAGATAGAAAGTATGTAGAAAAGATAAATGGAGCGATATCTTTTTAAATAAGATCATCTTTGAGAACTAACCATCACCAAAATAAAAAACTACACAGAGAGAATCTAAAATGTTTTTAAAAAATGTCCTGGCATGGGGCCTCATAGACTTGTTTTAACAAAGTTTTAGTTATACGACATAAGCCATGGTAAAATGTGTAGAATTGCAGGAAATGATCTTTAAAATAAAAAAATAAAAAATAAAAAAAACATTCTCAGCCCCATGAAAGTGTATAACTGCAAGAAACTCTTTAAAAACTGTGGCCACGCCCACAACCACACCCACAACCACAACCACACCCACAAGTATCATTACCTACTAGCTACAGTGTGTTGTTGCGTTTTAGACTACTAGCTACAGTGTGTTGTTGCTGCGTTTTAGACTACTAGCTACAGTGTGTTGTTGTTGCGTTTTAGACTACTAGCTACAGTGTGTTGTTGTTGTGTTTTAGACTACTAGCTACAGTGTGTTGTTGTTGCGTTTTAGATTTAAGTTGGTTCGTGTCGGGTTTGTTCTTTCAACCGTTTCTGCGTTGTTTCTCAGTAGACAGGGGCAATACGTTGTCAGGTAGAGGTGTTTGAACTTAGTGCTGCTTAAACAGTACACAATTGGGTCCACTAGACAGTCCATGTGGGAAAAAACTATGAAACCATCGTAGACCTGAACAGCTATATTCTCAGCGTTCTCTAAATCCATGGCTCTGACAATCAACAGAACAATTCTAGCGATGGTACAAGGCAGGAAACAGAAAGAAAAGACCAGTATGACAGAGGTGACCAGAAACACTGCTCGACGCAGCTTGGTCCGGTCACCTACTGTCTTCTTGTTGAGTCTGTTGACAATGCGGACCGTGCAGTACACCAACACAAAGAAAGGGATGAGAATCTGGGTGAAAAACACAACCTCTCTCAGAGTGTCAGTGATGTCCCCATGACTGCCACAGCAGCCGGACTTCAGCATGGTGGGGATAGTCAAAGGGAGCAGTACTAGCCAGATGACGACAGATATATGAGGGGACTTTTTCAGGACAAAGTCCTTGTTCCCAGGATGAACCACGTTGAAGTAGCGATCGAGTGAAATCACAGCCAGGAAGCCGATACTGGCGCCTCGGTTCAGAAACAGCATGAAGAGCATGGCTTTGCAGATCTTTCCGTCCACACTCTGCCGCTCTCCGCGAAGAAAATTGTAGGCGTTCACTGGCAAACAGCCCAGCAGAAGAAGGTCAGCCAACACCAGATTGAACAGGAAAAGGTTGTTGGAGTTCAGTTTCCAGAACTCCAGCTTGAAGATGAAGAGGTAAAGCACGGAGAGGTTAAGAGGCAGAGCCAGGGTGAACTCCACAATCATCACAGAGGCGTAGAATGTATACAAGGGCAGATTGTCTGCTGTGCAGTTATCATTCAGAAGATCCTCTTCCATAATATGAACTGGCAAAACCTGTCCCCCTTTTTACAGTCAAAGCCTGATCCTGTCCGAATCCTTAAGGAAAAGCAGTCCTCCAGAGTCCTCAACGCCAAGTGAGTCTGTTTAAGGGAAGCTCCTATTCCGTGTGCAGACCTGGTTACACTGAAGGACTGTACTTCAGTCTGGAAGTAATTCCCCCCCCCCCCCCCCCCCCCCCAGGCAGCCGTTGTAAACCGTTCAGACTTGTTGGTTGAGCACCTTCCATTCCTGAGTAGGCGAGTCACCACAGGACCAATAGATAAGCATTTGGTCCCACGAGGGATTGAGAATATAGTGGAAGACATTGCATCAACACACAACAACTATTTTTTCCCCCATATTTGTCATATTGGGGCGGCAGGGAGCCTAGTAGTTAGAGCGTTGGGCCAGTAACCGAAAGGTTGCTGGATCGAATCCCCGAGCTGACAAGGTAAAAATCTGTTGTTCTGCCCTTGAACAAGGCAGTTAACCCATTGTTCCCCTGTAGGCCGTCATTGTAAATAAGAATTAACTGACTGGTTAACTTAAATATCTGTTTATAAAAGTGATCTTTTTCATTCGCTACATATTCTCCCTGCTGAATTCCTACATGAAGTAGGCCTAAGTAAGTGCAGGGGCGTGCCTCTGGTTGCACAACACATCCGTGGGAATTAACATGTAGGTGAGGCTGTCATAACACGTTTTGATTGATTAAAACACACAGAACTACAAGGTGAAGACACGGGAAGTTCTTCCGCTGAAAGTCATAGAATACCTCATGAGCAGGAAGGTTTTATTTTGATTCATTGATTTATGTTCTATTGTTTGTTTACCTCCCAGGGCTCCGCTGTGGTCCAGACTCCTCTTCTTCAGGGCCCGTGTGGTGAGAGTCAGAGGAACCAGGATGGAGAACAACCATCGCCACGGAGACACCGGCTGGAGAGTGCCTGGAATGACGCATTGAATTAGGTTATACCTCTAGCTAATAATCAGTGTTTCATCAAGTCGTGCTTCATCCTCTTTAACAAACATCTACTACTGAAACCATCTCTCCTTGTCTATATTCTGGAATGGGGGGAGCAACAGAGCTAGGAAGGGGGGAGCAACAGAGCTAGGAAGGGGGGAGCAACAGAGCTAGGGAGGGGGGAGCAACAGAGCTAGGGAGGGGGGAGCAACAGAGCTAGGGAGGGGGGAGCAACAGAGCTAGGAGGGGGGAGCAACAGAGCTAGGAAGGGGGGAGCAACAGAGCTAGGAAGGGGGAGCAACAGAGCTAGGAAGGGGGGAGCAACAGAGCTAGGAAGGGGGGAGCAACAGAGCTAGGAGGGGGGAGCAACAGAGCTAGGAGGGGGGAGCAACAGAGCTAGGAGGGGGGAGCAACAGAGCTAGGAAGGGGGGAGCAACAGAGCTAGGAAGGGGGGGCAACAGAGCTAGGAAGGGGGGGAGCAACAGAGCTAGGAAGGGGGGCCTATCTTGCTTATATAGTGTTGAGAGAAAGTTTGCACCCTTTAGCATTGTCTCTATTTCTGCAACAAAACATGTTCTCCCCTCTTATGGGTAACGGTGAGAGCATGTGAGCATGTTTTGCAGCCTCTACACCTCTCACTCATCCGTATTCATGATTCATTCGTATTTTTTTCTTAATCATGGCACTATCAAGATTAATTTAGAAGTGTTCTGAAACATCTTCTATATGGGACCAAATACTAAACTTTTGACTACTTTAATCCACTTTGAGCTCATTCGTCTAGAGATTCACACACTTTTTTCCCCCACAAAGAAACGTAATGTTGGATCCATTTTCTCCATAAAGAAATTCAAAAGTACAGTTGTTTTTGTGTTATTCGTTTAAATCAGATGAACTTGATCTATTATTAGGAGTAGGACTTCGATGAAGATCTGATGACATTTATGCAGAACATTTATTACTATTTTAAAGGGTTAACAAGCTTTTTATAACCCACAACGGTAGGGAAAACACTGGACATAACTGACAAGGTGTGTGTGTGTGTGTGAGCATGTCCACGCACGCAAGTGTCTCTTACCAAAATATGTGCTGGCTGTGATGGAAATGATCCAGAAGAAGAGGGAGATGGCCAGGGTGGCACACAACACGATCATATCAGTCATCATCTTGAGGTATTCTTTCATTTGTATCTCATCCTCAAAAATCATTGTGGAAGAAGTGAATAGAACCTGTGGAAGTCATCGACGTTACCTTGAGCACTTGTTTAGTTATTATGACAGATGGCTTACAGGGGACAGTTAGTAGCCTGGTCCAAGGTCTGTCTGTACTGTCTTGCCAACTCCTGTGGGCACATTGACACACCAGGCAGACCTCGGACCAGGCTAGTCTGGGCAGCGGCTGGTGGGCTTTATGGATCTCTATCATAAACCCACTAACAGCTGCCCAGGCTAGGTAGGACCAGGCCATTACTCCTAAAAACGTAAGACTGACCGGACAGCGTCATAAGTCGCTAGTCAACTAGCTAGCTAACGTTAGCTGTCTACTGGTGTGGAACTAGCAGCTAGCTAGCAAGCTAATAAGTCGGAAAGTGGGCTAAAGAAAATAGGGTAAAGGTTGCACCTGAAGTAGCCGAAGCCATGGCTTTGTATCCTGCTTCTTCCATTGTGGGGAAGTGCCAATACAACTAGCTAATGTAACTTGTCCCTCCCTATAAGATAACTTAGCGAGATGAACCGATTCACAGCTGTCACAGTCCTGTAGCGGAGTCAGATTTCAAAACATAGGACTCGTTGTTCATCTTCTGTGGATTTTATATGGCGGTTGGAAACCAACTTTAAGGTGCATTACCGCCACCAACTGGACTGGAGTGTGGACCAAAGACAGGGAAAGTCGAAATCCTAACCAATTTTCTCAACTCCCTAAAAAAACGTAATACATAATGAAATACCACATTCCCGTATGATTTCCCCAGCAGTTCACTTTCATTGTTGACTGAGAACCGGATGTGGATTTAAAGAAATACATGCGTACTTCCGCTAATCTGTCAGATTAAAACTTCATATTTCACAAAAATAAATATTTCACCAAACACAAATCCATCAATACGTTTGAGTAATAAATACAAAAGCAAATATATTATTCAGCGTTTATGTGATTTTTTTTCACTATTAGGATATCCATGTATTACTTACATACATTTAAACATCATTAATTTCAGGGGCCTCGTGTATCAACCAAATCTGTGCATAAACCACGCGTGGGATAAATTCCACGCAAATTGTGAGATTAATCAATATGAACGTTTGCTTGAGCGTGACTGAGTAAATTTACGCACAGCCATAAACATGCGTAGGCACAGTGTCAAGTGTTGGAATAAGGGAACTGTTTGTCAAGCGTGTGGAAAATATATGTTGAAAATGTGTGAAACTGTTCCGAGTAATAATTAAATAATTTTTCGATTGAATTGTATTTCAATTGTGAATTCATGCAACACATATTGACAGGCTATATATAATTTGACCACATCAGTGCATTTGTTTTGATACTAATCCATATAATGTACAGTAATTTGTTAAATTAGAGGCAAGTGTTAAAGTTAAACCATTGTAGAAATACTATAAAAGACTGAGATAATGGAAATCACATGAGAGATGGCTGATCATGGGCTGTTACATTATCTGGCGCACACTGCATTTCGCAGAGCGCGTTTTTAGAGACCGGTGGTACTTTTTACAGAAAGTACAGATTGGTTTATCAGATATCGTTCCCCAAATAATTTATTCTTAACTGACTTGCCTAGTTAAATAAAGGTTAATTAATACATAATTAATAATTTATTAATATAATATATATATATATAGGAGGCCTCATTTATCAATATTGCTAGAAACTATTCTAAAATACTATTTATGAACGGAATGTAGAATGTTCCTACGCATAGAAAAAGTGTGATTTGTTTATTTATTTTAAATAGAAAAAGTGTAACAAATCACACTTTTTCTATGCGTAGGAACATTCTACATTCCGTTCATACGTAGTATTTTAGAATAGTTTCTAGCAATATTGATAAATGAGGCCCCTGACATTTTATAAAGAGTGTAAGCCTTGGCGTGTTTTATTATAGTGGCTAGCGTAGCACATGGAGATGTGTGAAACTTACTCCTTAGCCGAGGTGTCACTGCATCGCCTCATTAGCTAGCTGTCCCAAGGTAACATGACCGTCTTTTAATGGAACAAGGCTGAGGTCCCGAGTTCGCGCCAGATGTGGATCGAATCCGAGGAAGTGGTATTAGCTAAGCTACTAGCTAATTTACATGTTTAATATACTTATGTACAATTAATTCACCTGTGTGTCAATATAAGAGTAGTCATTAGCAGGCATTGGCTATCACTGCAATTTCATAAAACGATCAAGTTCTGAGGAGCAGAGTGGTTTTCTGTTAAAATATTAGCTAAACATAACACTCTTTACAAACAAACTCACCACCAATAGTTTACCATCAAAGTACAATAGTGTGTACACTATAAAGCATTATGATTAAAAGCCCTTGTTACCTACCCAAATATAACGAAATTGTCTGCTGGTCGAAAATCCTCTATCACTACCTTCTGAAATCAAACAGTCATAGTGACTTTTTAAAGCGGACTTGGATTCACCCTGAATCAAAAAGCATGTCAAATAATTTGTAGTATGACGTGATATCAAGAAGCCCCAGCCACTGACTGAGGACTCTTTGATTGAGCCCGATAATACCAGGAAACTTAATAGCTGTTTTCCTGTAATATCAGGAAACACGGCTTCACAGTGGTGTGTTGGTTCCAACAGTTCAACCACACGGACATTATCTCAGAAGTATGTAGTTAAAAAGATTTATTCGTTCCAATTATTATTTTCAATGCCTTCTAGAAAGACGAACTGAAAGACATACGTTATATTTATATACTGTAATGAAACAGGCAGGGAGCAGGTCTCGAACCCTCGACCATCGAGCCCGAGGTCCGGCGCGCTATCGACTGTGCCGCAAAAGCATGCCCGTGCAGCGGGATCGATTTCCGCGCTTATAAACCCAGGGTCGTTTAGATCGTATCTACGTCAGAGTAATAACCACGTCTGATCTATGGGACATATGTGGGGGAAATTCATGCAACATTCAGAAGCATGAATTAAGGAATTAGGCCTATCAGGTTTGCAAATCCCCCTGATAAAGCCCCAGGCTGGACATACTAATTAAGTAATAGGTCTATCAAAGTTTCAAAAACCCTCGATAAACCCCAAGGCTGGACCGAGAATGATTAATGAATAGGCCTATCAGAGTTACAAAACACCCAACAAAACCACAGGCAGGGCCGAGACAGTAGAGGACTATTTCAGGAGTAGACCTGTAGTTACAATATCCGGCCAGTAGAGGGGGACCTCACCCCACTTTAAATCACATCAATCCATGATCCATGAATCCACTCAAACCAGATTTTAACCCATGTATTCGGTCTAACACACATTATACTCATAATGACTAAGCACTCTCAAGCAGTTGGCATTTAGGTGATAATGCCCGAGAAGCTGGTGTTTGGAGGATATATTGACACCGGGGTGGTAGTTCGTCGAGGAAAGTCTGCAAACTAGCGGCACTTCGTTTTGTTTGACCTTTTTTCAATGTACATTTTTTTTTTAGCATATTAAATCCATCAAAACGATGCCAACTGATTCATGATTTTGACTGGCTGAGAAACGCTGCCTGTCTCTCGTCCCCGACACGTTCATTACAATGGGACTGGTGGAGATCGAATTTGAATATAGATTTTCTTTTTGTTGCAAATGTCAGAGAGATTTATTCAAATCGACGCTGTTAAAAACGACATGTTAGTCTAACAGACATGTGAAATAATGTCTAGATGCTTTTTTATAGTGGAGATCAAGTTTATAAATTGCCTGGCTGGGCCGATGAGACAGTGGATCGCGCAGTCAGATGGAACAGAGTAAATAGGCATTTTAACATCCAGCATTCAGGATTTAGACCCAACCGTAGACCCAACCGTTGTATAATAACCAAATAACGTGTTGTGATGGAACACCTATGTGAGAATGCTGTTCATTGACTACAGTTCAGCGCTCAACACTGTTGTTCCTCCAAGCTCGGCACCAAGCTCAGAGCCCTGGGTCAGGACACTACCCTCTGCAACTGGATCCTGGACTTCCTGACGGGCAGACCACAGGCTGTGAGGATTGGCAACAAGTCATCCTCCACACCCCAGGGGTGTGTCCTCAGTCCTCTGCTGTACTCCCTGTTCACCCACGACTGTGTGGCTTTGCACCACACCAATTCCATCATTAAGTTTTCTGCCGACACCACGGTTGTAGGCCTGATGTAGGCCTGAACCAACAACGACGAGTCAGCGTCGGAGGAGGTAAGTGAACTGGCATTGTGGTGTCCGGACAACAACCTCTCCCTCAATGTCAGCAAAACAAAATAGTTGATTGTTGACTTCAGGAAGCAGAGGAGGGAACATGCCTGATCCACAGCGAAGGGACTGCAGGAGGGTCAATACATTTGAATACATTTGTCCATTGCCAAGTCAACTCAAATGTCATTGGTCACATGCTTCGTAAACAACAGGTGTAGACAGATGAGCTTACTAACAGGCCCTTTCTCAACAATGCAGAGGAAAAATAATATAAACATTATAACACAAGGAATAAATACACAATGTAATAAATACATAAAATAAAAAATAATCATTTAATAAGATAATAAATGGTTACAGCAGTGTCTGTGAAAAGAGGTCAATGCAGATCATCCAGGTAGCTATTTGGTTAACTATTTAATTAGCTATTTATCAGCCTTATGGCTTGGGGGGTAGAAGCTGTTCAGGGTCCTGTTGGTTCCAGGCTTGGTGCATCGGTACCGCTTGCTGTGAGGTAGCTGAGAGAAGAGATATAAGAGATATTGTCGTTCCTTCTTCACGACTGTGTTGGTGTGTGTGGACCATGATAATTCCTTAGTGATGTGGACACCGAGTCAACATTCTCTGGTGTGGACCTCCAACCATCTTTGTGGTACCATTCTCTGATGTGTGGACCTCCAACCATCTTTGTGGTACCATTCTCTGATGTGTGGACCTCCAACCATCTTTGTGGTACCATTCTCTGATGTGTGGACTTCCAACCATCTTTGTGGTACCATTCTCTGATGTGTGGACCTCCAACCATCTTTGTGGTACCATTCTCTGATGTGTGGACCTCCAACCATCTTTGTGGTACCATTCTCTTATGTGGGGACCTCCAACCATCTTTGTGGTACCATTTGAAAGTTGACATTTCAATTTGATTCCTATTTTAGTACATTTATCAGCCAAAACATGACACCCACCCTGTATTCAAAGAGCATGTTGTGTCTCAACTGATGGTGGGCCCAACACAAAAACCTCAGATGATGTAAAATAGTGACTAAGCTACAACATATCTGATTCTGATATTTTTTTTGAGTTTACACGTTTTAGATAATTGATGTTTAATGTATAAAAAAATACATCTTAACAAATGATTTAAAAAACTTTGACAACCCTGTTTGTAAGCTTTTATTCTCTCTAGGGTAGGGGGGCAGCAATCAGAATTTTGGATGAAAAGCATGCCCAAATTAAACCGCCTGCTACTCAGGCCCAGAAGATATGATATGCATATAACTGGTAGATTTTAGATAGAAAACACTCTAACGTTCCCAAAACTGTTAAAATAGCGTCTGTGAGTATAACAGAACTGATTTGGCAGGCGCAAACCGGAGAAAAATCCATTCAGGAAGTCTTCTTTGTTGTTGTAGGTTTTGTAGTTTTCTATTCAATGCCATTACAGTATCCATTGACTTAGGACTCCATTCTGACTGGATGTTGGCCAGATGGGACGCTAGCGTCCCACATACCCTGGAGAGGTTGAATGATATCAAACTCAACTGTTTCTCTTTTCCAGAGATGAAGACATGTCTGTCTCACGGTATAGTGGGGGACGAAGGGATGAAGACATGTCTGTCTCACGGTATAGTGGGGTATGAGGTGATGAAGATAGTCTGTCTCATGGTATAGTGGGGTATGAGGTGATGAAGACATGTCTGTCTCATGGTATAGTGGGGGACGAAGGGATGAAGACATGTCTGTCTCACGGTATAGTGGGGTATGAGGTGATGAAGACATGTCTGTCTCACGGTATAGTGGGGGACGAAGGGATGAAGACATGTCTGTCTCACGGTATAGTGGGGGACGAAGGGATGAAGACATGCCTGTCTCATGGTATAGTGGGGTATGAGGTGATGAAGACATGCCTGTCTCATGGTATAGTGGGGTATGAGGTGATGAAGACATGTCTGTCTCATGGTATAGTGGGGTATGAGGTGATGAAGACATGTCTGTCTCATGGTATAGTGGGGTATGAGGTGATGAAGACATGTCTGTCTCATGGTATAGTGGTGTATGAGGTGATGAAGACATGTCTGTCTCATGGTATAGTGGGGTATGAGGTGATGAAGACATGTCTGTCTCATGGTATAGTGGGGGACGAAGGGATGAAGACATGTCTGTCTCATGGTATAGTGGGGTATGAGGTGATGAAGACATGTCTGTCTCATGGTATAGTGGGGTATGAGGTGATGAAGACATGTCTGTCTCATGGTATAGTGGGGTATGAAGACATGTCTGTCTCATGGTATAGTGGGGTATGAGGTGATGAAGACATGTCTGTCTCATGGTATAGTGGGGTATGAGGTGATGAAGACAGGTCTGTCTCATGGTATAGTGGGGTATGAAGACATGTCTGTCTCATGGTATAGTGGGGTATGAGGTGATGAAGACATGCCTGTCTCATGGTATAGTGGGGTATGAAGACATGTCTGTCTCATGGTATAGTGGGGGACGAAGGGATGTCTGTCTCATGGTATAGTGGGGTATGAGGTGATGAAGACATGTCTGTCTCATGGTATAGTGGGGGACGAAGGGATGTCTGTCTCATGGTATAGTGGGGGACAAAGGGATGAAGACATGTCTGTCTCATGGTATAGTGGGGGACGAAGGGATGTCTGTCTCATGGTATAGTGGGGGACGAAGGGATGAAGACATGTCTGTCTCATGGTATAGTGGGGTATGAGGTGATGAAGACATGTCTGTCTCATGGTATAGTGGGGTATGAGGTGATGAAGACATGTCTGTCTCATGGTATAGTGGGGGACGAAGGGATGAAGACATGTCTGTCTCATGGTATAGTGGGGTATGAGGTGATGAAGACATGTCTGTCTCACGGTATAGTGGGGGACGAAGGGATGAAGACATGTCTGTCTCATGGTATAGTGGGGGACGAAGGGATGAAGACATGCCTGTCTCATGGTATAGTGGGGTATGAGGTGATGAAGACATGTCTGTCTCATGGTATAGTGGGGTATGAGGTGATGAAGACATGTCTGTCTCATGGTATAGTGGGGTATGAGGTGATGAAGACATGTCTGTCTCATGGTATAGTGGTGTATGAGGTGATGAAGACATGTCTGTCTCATGGTATAGTGGGGTATGAGGTGATGAAGACATGTCTGTCTCATGGTATAGTGGGGGACGAAGGGATGAAGACATGTCTGTCTCATGGTATAGTGGGGTATGAGGTGATGAAGACATGTCTGTCTCATGGTATAGTGGGGTATGAGGTGATGAAGACATGTCTGTCTCATGGTATAGTGGGGTATGAGGTGATGAAAACATGTCTGTCTCATGGTATAGTGGTGTATGAGGTGATGAAGACATGTCTGTCTCATGGTATAGTGGGGGACGAAGGGATGAAGACATGTCTGTCTCATGGTATAGTGGGGTATGAGGTGATGAAGACATGTCTGTCTCATGGTATAGTGGGGTATGAGGTGATGAAGATAGTCTGTCTCATGGTATAGTGGGGTATGAGGTGATGAAGACATGTCTGTCTCATGGTATGGTGGGGTATGAAGACATGTCTGTCTCATGGTATGGTGGGGTATGAAGACATGTCTGTCTCATGGTATAGTGGAGGACGGAGGGATGAAGACATGTCATTCATAATGAACACAGAACACTAGTTAGATTGTATAACATAGAACACAGTTGCATCTCTATGGGTGGATACATAGACCTCTGTTCCCAGAACTAGGTGATGTCATGATGTTCAGCCTGCTTGGGGAAAGAATGGCCTGTAATTCCCTTTACTGTCCCAGATCATCATGCCCATAATGCACTTCTCTTGGGGAGCAAGTTTTTTGTTGTTGCTTCCCAGTAGTTGTGTGTGGACGGTGGGGCGGCAGTGCTTGTTTATGTGTGTGTATGTGTAGTGTATGTGTGTGTGTTGGTGTGTGTATGTGTAGTGTATGTGTAGTGTATGTGTGTGTGTGTATGTGTAGTGTATGTGTGTGTGTTGGTGTGTGTATGTGTGGTGTATGTGTGTGTGTTGGTGTGTGCATGTGTGTGTGTGTGTGTGTGTGTGTGTGTGTGTGTGTGTGTGTGTGTGTGTGTGTGTGTGTGTGTGTGCATGTGTGGTGTATGTGTGTGTGTTGGTGTGTGCATGTGTGTGTGTGTGTGTGTGTGTGTGTGTGTGTGTGTGTGTGTGTGTGTGTGTGTGTGTGTGTGTGTGTGTGTGTGTGTGTGTGTGTGTGTGTGTGTGTGCATGTGTGTGTGTGTGTTGGTGTGTGCATGCATACTTCAAAGATAGACGGAGAGAAGAAGAGAGAGATGAAATACACAGAAAAACTAGGACATAATTTACCAACCATGAGATGGATCTTTTGGATTCCATGGTCAATAAATATTTGGTCCTGTGCTTAGCCTATGGCAGTTCTTGGAACATTAACAGAATAAACCAGTCAACCAATCAACCCAATGGGTATTGGTGTGTTTCCAATACCCAGAAGAGAACAGAACCACTCAGAAGAGCCACATAAACTCAGCAAAATAGAAACGTCCCTTAATCAGGACCCTGTCTTTTAAAGATAATTCGTAAAAATCCAAATAACTTCACAGATCTTTATTGTAAAGGGTTTAAACAATGTTTCCCTGCTTGTTCAATGAACCATAAACAATGAATGAACATGCACCTGTGGAACGGTCGTTAAGAAACCAACAGCTTTCGGGCGGTAGGCAAAATGAAAACTTATGAAAACTTAGGCCTTTCCACTGACTCTGAAAAACACCAAAAGAAAGATGCCCAGGGTCCCTGCTCATCTGCCTGAACGTGCCTTAGGCATGCTGCAAGGAGGCATGAGGACTGAAGATGTGGCCAGGGCAATGAATTGCAATGTCCGTACTGTGAGACGCCGAAGACAGCGCTACAGGGAGACAGGACGGACAGCTGATCGTCCTCACAGTGGTCAGTTGACTGATACTGTAGTAATTTAACGAAAACATGGGCTTATGTCCCAAATTGCACCCTACTCACTATTTAGTGCACTACTTTCGACCATGGTTCATAGGGCTCTATATAGGGAATAGGGTGCCATTTGGAACGTTAGTCATGGAAAGACATTGGAAGCATGGAAACTCCAACTCTCCAGTTTTCTGTTTCCCCCTGTGCCCAATGTGAGAGATGATGGCCTGGCAGTGCTGCCAGCTTGGATGCTGTATCATGTGGTCGTGTCTCAGAGAGATGGGGGGTGTAGAGAGAGAGAGAGAGAGAGAGAGACAGGGGGGAAGGTAGAGAGAAAGAGAGAGGGGGGGGGGGTGTAGAGAGAGAGAGGTAGGGTAGAGAGAGAGAAGGGGGGGGTGTAGAGAGAGAGAGGGAGAGAGAGAGAGAGAGAGAGATGGGGGTGTAGAGAGAGAGAGGGGGGGGGGGGTGTAGAGAGAGAGAGAGAGAGAGGGGGGGTAGAGAGAGAGAGAGAGAGGGGGGGTAGAGAGAGAGAGAGGGGGGGTGTAGAGAGAGAGAAAGAGACAGAGAGGGGGGGGAAGAGCGAGAGAGAGGGGGGGAGGGGTGTAGAGAGAGAGAGAGCGGGGGGTGTAGAGAGAGAGAGAGAGCGGGGGGTAAAGAGAGAGAGGGGGGTAGAGAGAAGGAGAGTCAGACAGAGAGGGAGGTAGGTAGAAGACAGGGAGAGAGAGTAGGGATAACCTTGTCTCATCGCGCACCAGCGACTCCTGTGGCGGGCGGGGCGCAGTGCACACTAGCCAAGGTTGCCAGGTGCACAGTGTTTCCTCCGACACAATGGTGCGGCTGGCTTCCGGGTTGGATGCGCGCTGTGTTAAGAAGCAGTGCGGCTTGGTTGGGTTGTGTATCGGAGGACGCATGACTTTCAACCTTCGTCTCTCCCGAGCCCGTACGGGAGTTGTAGCGATGAGAAGATAGTAGCTACTAAAAACAATTGGATACCACGAAATTGGGGAGAAAACGGGGTAAAATTCAACAAAATAAACAACAATAAAAAAGAAAGAGAGGGAGTTAGAAGATAGGGGGAGAGAGAGAGAGGGGGGAGAGAGAGGGAGAGAGAGAGAGAGAGAGAGAGGGAGAGAGAGAGAGGGAGAGAGAGAGAGAGAGAGGGAGAGAGAGAAAAAGACTGGTCTCCCTGTGGTCTGACACGTGGCTCGTCTGTCTGTCAGCTCTTCACCAGCAAGGCTGGCATTTCTAACACTACTTTTCAGAAACCAAATGTGGCAGAAGCTCTTGTGGTGTACAGACCACAATGTTTCCCTGTCTGTCTGTCCGTCCGTCCGTCCGTCCGTCCGTCCGTCCGTCTGTCTGGCCGTCCGTCTGTCCGTCTGTCCGTCTGTCCGTCTGTCCGTCTGTCCGTCCGTCCGTCCGTCTGTCCGTCCGTCTGTCCGTCTGTCCGTCCGTCCGTCCGTCCGTCCGTGCTGTTGACACTGCCTGGCCCACAATCACTCCTACATGAAAATGTCAAACAATGCGATTAACAACGTTTTTATTGTGCACTGAAATGACAAAAAGTGAACCTGGTTAAGTCTGACAGCCCTCCTTTATATAGAATTACAGTATACAGGAAACAGTCCACTTTGACCTTTTTCTATCAAAACCTTTACCTGACATTGTGCTGAGAGACTTGAGTGAGGGGAGGGGGTCCAGGGAGGTGGGTATTGGATGTTTACTGACACTTCATATACTGTAGCGTGGCCTCACGGCTTACTGTTACACTCCAGAGAAATACCTGTTTCAAACGGTGTTCACTCACAGACATATTTCTTCAACAGTTCTCCTGTGAGACTGTGATTGGATCATCTAAAGGCTTTTCTCCAGTGTGTGTGTGTGTGTGTGTGTGTGTGTGTGTGTGTGTGTGTGTGTGTGTGTGTGTGTGTGTGTGTGTGTATCTGCTCAGTGACCCCTGCTCGTTCAGGAGGAGGGTAGATCAGATCAGTGACTCCTGTTCTTGCAGGAGGAGGACAGATCAGATCAGTGACTCGTGTTCTTACAGGAGGAGGACATATCAGATCAGTGACTCCTGTTCTTGCAGGAGGAGGACATATCAGATCAGTGACTCCTGTTCTTGCAGGAGGAGGACAGATCAGATCAGGGACTCCTGTTCTTGCAGGAAGAGGACAGATCAGATCAGGGACTCCTGTTCTTGCAGGAGGAGGACAGTTAAGATCAGTGACTCCTGTTCTTGCAGGAGGAGGACAGATCAGATCAGGGACTCCTGTTCTTGCAGGAGGAGGACAGTTAAGATCAGTGACTCCTGTTCTTGCAGGAGGAGGACAGATCAGATCAGGGACTCCTGTTCTTGCAGGAGGAGGACAGTTAAGATCAGTGACTCCTGTTCTTGCAGGAAGAGGACAGATCAGATCAGTGACTCCTGTTCTTGCAGCAGGAGGACAGATCAGATCAGTGACTCCTGTTCTTGCAGGAGGAGGATAGTTAAGATCATTCAGACGCTACGTGTTTTAGCTTGTCCTCTGTTTCTTCCAGCAAACAGAGAGAGAGAGAGACTCTGTGTCTGAATCCAGGATGAACTGATTAACTTAAAGGTTTCTCTCTCCTTCTTTTATTGATTTATATTTTGCCGAAGCGATCTGTTGTCTCTGTGCCAGATAGTTAAAGACAATGGTTGTGTGTTCACTGTCTGTCTGCTCCCCAAATGACACCCTATTCCCTACATAGTGCACTACTATAGACCAGAGTCCACCCTATTCCCTACATAGTGCACTACTTTAGACCAGAGTCCACCCTATTCCCTACATAGTGCACTACTATAGACCAGAGTCCACCCTATTCCCTACATAGTGCACTACTATAGACCAGAGTCCACCCTATTCCCTACATAGTGCACTACTTTAGACCAGAGTCCACCCTATTCCCTACATAGTGCACTACTATAGACCAGAGTCCACCCTATTCCCTACATAGTGCACTACTATAGACCAGAGTCCACCCTATTCCCTACATAGTGCACTACTATAGACCAGAGTCCACCCTATTCCCTACATAGTGCACTACTTTAGACCAGAACCTTATGGACTATATAGGGAACACAGTACCATTTGGGACTGATTACTGATTGATTTCCCAAGAAGTTCACCTCTTCTCTGCCAGCTTGGTGTAAAGAGCCTCTCTCTGATTTATGACAGACGCTTTCAGTTTGGAACCAAATCGTAACCTCTCAGTTTGTGTCTGTGTGTGTGTGTGTGTGTGTGTGTGTGTGTGTGTGTGTGTGTGTGTGTGTGTGTGTGTGTGTTTGTGTGTGTGTGTGTGTGTGTGTGTGTGTGTGTTTGTGTGTTTGTGTGTTTGTGTGTGTGTGTGTGTGTGTGTGTGTGACAGAAATAGGGAGCAGGAGATAGAGGTAGAGTAAAGGGATTGAGTTGGAGGGAGAAGAAACCCTGAGAATCCAGACAGTCTGAGAGGACTGAAGGTTACAGTACTTCATGTGTCCAGGAGGAGGACTGAAGGTTACAGTACTTCATGTGTCTAGTAGGAGGACTGAAGACTACAGTACTTCATGTGTCTAGGAGGAGGACTGAAGGCTACAGTACTTCATGTGTCCAGTAGGAGGATTGAAGGTTACAGTACTTCCTGTGTCCAGTAGGAGGACTGAAGGCTACAGTACTTCCTGTGTCCAGTAGGAGGATTGAAGGTTACAGTACTTCATGTGTCCAGGAGGAGGACTGAAGGCTACAGTACTTCATGTGTCCAGTAGGAGGACTGAAGGTTACAGTACTTCATGTGTCTAGTAGGAGGACTGAAGGCTACAGTACTTCATGTGTCTAGTAGGAGGACTGAAGGTTACAGTACTTCATGTGTCTAGTAGGAGGACTGAAGGTTACAGTACTTCATGTGTCCAGTAGGAGGACTGAAGGCTACAGTACTTCATGTGTCTAGTAGGAGGACTGAAGGTTACAGTACTTCCTGTGTCCAGGAGGAGGACTGAAGGTTACAGTACTTAATGTGTTAAGTAGGAGGACTGAAGATTACAGTACTTCATGTGTCCAGGAGGAGGACTGAAGGTTACAGTACTTCCTGTGTCCAGGAGGAGGACTGAAGGTTACAGTACTTAATGTGTTTAGTAGGAGGACTGAAGGTTACAGTACTTCATGTGTCCAGGAGGAGGACTGAAGGTTACAGTACTTCATGTGTCTAGTAGGAGGACTGAAGACTACAGTACTTCATGTGTCTAGTAGGAGGACTGAAGGTTACAGTACTTCATGTGTCCAGGAGGAGGACTGAAGGTTACAGTACTTCATGTGTCTAGTAGGAGGACTGAAGGCTACAGTACTTCATGTGTCTAGTAGGAGGACTGAAGGTTACAGTACTTCATGTGTCCAGGAGGAGGACTGAAGGTTACAGTACTTCATGTGTCCAGGAGGAGGACTGAAGGTTACAGTACTTCATGTGTCCAGGAGGAGGACTGAAGGCTACAGTACTTCATGTGTCCAGTAGGAGGACTGAAGGCTACAGTACTTCCTGTGTCCAGTAGGAGGACTGAAGGCTATAGTTCCCAGCTCTCTTCTCCACAACTGGAAGGGTAGAAGGTCACCGGGACATTTGAACAGGTTTGTCAGTGTGCAGGAATGACACAAGCATATCACTACCACTTCCTGTCTCACACTCTGAATGGCCTCCAATTTCAGTGAGGTAACTCTACCCCTGCAGGAGAAAGAGATAGACTACCCAACCACACCACTTAAGTCCAGGTCTTCTGGTCCATTCAGTCAGAAATCACAATGGGTGAATAGAGCACAGAAACACAAACATTGCCTGGCCTTGTTAACCCAATCTATCCCTCTATCCCTCAGTTTCACCCTGGGGCCCGGAAGCAGAGCCCGGACTTAGAGGCAACCCAACCCAGGGCAGAGCAGAGGTTCAAAGGGTGGAGGTGCAGGGTGGTGCGCTGCTCTCTCTCGGAGGTCACACACACACAAACACACGCACGCACGCATGCAAGCACACACACACACACACACACACACACACACACACACACACACACACACAGATGAGCAATATAACAACATGGAAGAACTAGGGAACGTTCCTTCAAAACTGGCCTAAGAGAATCGCCCCTTCAGGCACAGAAAACCTCCCAATTAGCTGTCCTCTGATCTCTGGGTGATTTATCAAACGTAACAACAATGAGCCACATTACTGTCGGAAAGGAAAGGAAATCCAGGGTACATCCCAAAAGGCACCCTATTCCCTACATAGTGCACTACTTTTGACCATGGCCCATACAGAATCCCATAGGGCTCTGTTCAAAAGTAGTCCACTATTTAGGGAACAGGGTGTCATTTGGGATGTGATGCCTGGGATTCAAGGACTTCAGAGAACCTTTAGAACTCTGAGCTGAGCTATGAGGTCACAGGATGAGGTCATCAGGTTAACAATGGCCTTCCCGAGGATGCGATTACCACAGTTTGTTTTTCTTCTGCAGAATGAACGAGTGAATGTAGGCCAATAGGAGAGCGGATAAGGATATATCATATATGCCCATTCAACCTCAAAGCAGAAACAACAATGTCTGTCTTTATGACCTACCACGGGGACAAAGAAATGATCGTGGATATATTCAGTCACTGGGCTATCTTTAGAATCTCCCCCCCTTGTTGAGGTAGGGGAGAGTGGGGTAAGTTGAGCTCTTTTTTTTACAATCAGCATCACGCTGTCAAAGGGGAATATAATATTATTTTTAACAAAGATCTCTACATATATTCCAAGATGTTCTATATCCCTGGAAATAATCTGAATTCATGTAAACACAACAGCTTTGAAAACGTAGCTTGTCTGCAGGACAGGGTAAGTTAAGCCGCCTGCAAATGTCTGTACTGAATGAAATATTACCACTACGTCTTTAAAATCATGTCTATTTTTATTTCTCAAACACAATTCATCACAATCACTTTTTTTTGTATTTTTAAGCATCTTTTAACACCTAACAAACCCTTTGTGATTTTAACACAGGCCCTGTTGTTACCTCATAAACCGGTGATAATGCCTTGCATTACGCCTGGGAAGAAAACCCTTCAATTTGCTCAACTTGAACGACGGCCATTGGCTCAATTTACCCCACGGCCATTGGCTCAACTTACCCCATGGCCATTGGTTCAATTTACCCCATGGCCATTGGCTCAATTTACCCCATGGCCATTGGCTCAACTTACCCCATGACCATTGGCTCAATTTACCCCATGGCCATTGGCTCAATTTACCCCATGACCATTGGCTCAATTTACCCCATGGCCATTGGCTCAATTTACCCCATGACCATTGGCTCAATTTACCCCATGACCATTGGCTCAATTTACCCCATGACCATTGGCTCAACTTACCCCATGGCCATTGGCTCAATTTACCCCATGACCATTGGCTCAATTTACCCCATGGCCATTGGCTCAATTTACCCCATGACCATTGGCTCAATTTACCCCATGACCATTGGCTCAACTTACCCCATGGCCATTGGCTCAATTTACCCCATGGCCATTGGCTCAACTTACCCCATGACCATTGGCTCAATTTACCCCATGGCCATTGGCTCAACTTACCCCATGACCATTGGCTCAATTTACCCCATGGCCATTGGCTCAATTTACCCCATGACCATTGGCTCAATTTACCCCATGACCATTGGCTCAATTTACCCCATGACCATTGGCTCAACTTACCCCATGGCCATTGGCTCAATTTACCCCATGGCCATTGGCTCAACTTACCCCATGGCCATTGGCTCAACTTACCCCATGGCCATTGGCTCAACTTACCCCATGGCCATTGGCTCAATTTACCCCATGACCATTGGCTCAATTTACCCCATGGCCATTGGCTCAATTTACCCCATGACCATTGGCTCAATTTACCCCATGACCATTGTCTCAACTTACCCCATGGCCATTGGCTCAATTTACCCCATGGCCATTGGCTCAACTTACCCCATGGCCATTGGCTCAATTTACCCCATGGCCATTGGCTCAACTTACCCCATGACCATTGGCTCAATTTACCCCATGGCCATTGGCTCAATTTACCCCATGACCATTGGCTCAATTTACCCCATGACCATTGGCTCAACTTACCCCATGGCCATTGGCTCAACTTACCCCATGGCCATTGGCTCAACTTACCCCATGGCCATTGGCTCAACTTGCCCCATGGCCATTGGCTCAACTTGCCCCATGGCCATTGGCTCAACTTACCCCATGGCCATTGGCTCAACTTACCCCATGGCCATTGGCTCAACTTACCCCATGGCCATTGGCTCAACTTACCCCATGGCCATTGGCTCAACTTACCCCATGGCCATTGGCTCAACTTACCCCATGACCATTGGCTCAACTTACCCCATGGCCATTGGCTCAACTTACCCCATGACCATTGGCTCAACTTACCCCATGGCCATTGGCTCAATTTACCCCATGGCCATTGGCTCAATTTACCCCATGGCCATTGGCTCAATTTACCCCATGACCATTGGCTCAATTTACCCCATGACCATTGGCTCAACTTACCTCAAGGCCATTGGCTCAACTTACCCCATGGCCATTGGCTCAACTTACCCCATGGCCATTTGGCTCAACTTACCCCATGACCATTGGCTCAACTTACCCCATGGCCATTGGCTCAATTTACCCCATGGCCATTGGCTCAATTTACCCCATGACCATTGGCTCAATTTACCCCATGGCCATTGGCTCAACTTACCCCATGACCATTGGCTCAACTTACCCCATGGCCATTGGCTCAACTTACCCCATGGCCATTGGTACAATTTACCCCATGGCCATTGGCTCAATTTACCCCATGACCATTGGCTCAACTTACCTCAAGGCCATCGGCTCAACTTACCCCATGGCCATTGGCTCAACTTACCCCATGGCCATTGGCTCAACTTACCCCATGACCATTGGCTCAACTTACCTCATGGCCATTGGCTCAATTTACCCCATGGCCATTGGCTCAACTTACCCCATGACCATTGGCTCAACTTACCCCATGGCCATTGGCTCAACTTACCCCATGACCATTGGCTCAACTTACCCCATGGCCATTGGCTCAACTTACCCCATGACCATTGGTTTCAACTTACCCCATGGCCATTGGCTCAACTTACCCCATGACCATTGGCTCAACTTACCCCATGGCCATTGGCTCAACTTACCCCATGACCATCGGCTCAACTTACCCCATGGCCATCGGCTCAATTTACCCCATGACCATTGGCTCAACTTACCCCATGGCCATTGGCTCAACTTACCCCATGGCCATTGGCTCAACTTACCCCATGGCCATTGGCTCAACTTACCCCATGGCCATTGGCTCAACTTACCCCATGACCATTGGCTCAATTTACCCCATGGCCATTGGCTCAACTTACCCCATGGCCATTGGCTCAACTTACCCCATGGCCATTGGCTCAACTTACCTCAAGGTCATTGGCTCAACTTACCCCATGGCCATTGGCTCAACTTACCCCATGACCATTGGCTCAACTTACCTCAAGGTCATTGGCTCAACTTACCCCATGGCCATTGGCTCAACTTACCCCATGGCCATTGGCTCAACTTACCCCATGACCATTGGCTCAACTTACCCCATGGCCATTGGCTCAACTTACCCCATGGCCATTGGCTCAATTTACCCCATGGCCATTGGCTCAACTTACCCCATGGCCATTGGCTCAACTTACCCCATGGCCATTGGCTCAACTTACCTCAAGGTCATTGGCTCAACTTACCCCATGGCCATTGGCTCAACTTACCCCATGGCCATTGGCTCAACTTACCTCAAGGTCATTGGCTCAACTTACCTCAAGGCAAACATTTTGACTATATTAACCCACACAGCTACAAGGATGCACTTTCATGTCAGGTTTAGGACCTCATGTTGAAGTTGATATAGACCCTGTTACGTTCCCCAGATTATGTGTTGTAGTTTTTGTATTTTCATGTGTTTTATTTCAGGAAATGGCTTCCTGAAATCCCTCAAGCAGCTGATTGGTCGACTCCAGGGCTAATTGGAGAGCTGACCCCGCCCCCTCGTCAAGACACAGCTGTCTCCAGTTACATTCATTCTGAAGCTATATAAAAGAGTGTTCTGTTCAGGAGAGAGAGATTTTGGAGGTAGGGATTGCTGAGAGAGTTTTTGCTAGAGGTTGATTTTGCTGGGAGTTCATTGCTGAGAGTGGGTATGTTCTGTGAGTTTGTTGCTCAGAGCTCACAGCTCATGATGAGGGGCGAACTTCATCAACATTAGATATGATGGTTATTTGATGTCCTCTGTTTCTCAGTTTGTTTGTAAAATTGTTTAATATTCTGTTTCATTTGTTCCCAGGGGAGAAGGGGAAGGCACCTTGGGAGTGCTTAGGCAAGAGGCCCGCGGGCATACATATACCCGTAGTATATTCACTGTCTAGGCACACTAGGTAAGACCTGGGTGGACCACTCCCTGTATTTTGGTTAGGGCACCAGGTGGTGCTAAATTAGGTAAGTAGTGGGTAGGCAGGTAAGATAGGAGAGGGGGGGGGCTTTGAGATTTACTTTCTTTGCTTTGGTTCCGTCCAGCCCTTTTCCCCATATTACCGTGTACAGGAATAAAGTCCTTGTAAAACGGTACCACATTCTGCCTGTTGTCATCCTTACTCGCACCTACAGTCCATACCTTTTTCACTTCACAGAGAGTTTAGTTGTAGCAGGGTGTTGCGTTCCCTCTTCATAGAGGCGTGCGTAACAGACCCCAACTGATGTATAGAACAATCGTAAAATGATCTACTTTGTTTTAGATACCAGCATTATGAAACCTCTACTACAATACATTTGTTTGACTTGGGGAAAAATCTGTTTTCTGGACCTATCTTACTTGCCATTTTTTACAATGTGGTTTCTTCTTTCCCAGACTCCATGAAATGATGACCTCTTCTTAAATATTTGGTCAAATTATACATTGTGTGTATGGTTTCCTAGAAACAAGGGTGGCTCAATTTACCCCTTTGGCTCAATTTACCCCTTTGGCTCAATTTACCCCTTTGGCTCAATTTACCCCTTTGGCTCAATTTACCCCACTCTCCCCTAATGTTATTTACTTAGTCAGATCTGTGAGTTATTAATGATGTGACATGGCGTTAAGCCACACCCTCTGCCACAGCATGGTGAACACACCGTCAAGGCATCATGCCTGCTTGGTTTCCACTGTGCAGTGATCAGTCAGTGGTTACGCTATAACAGCTGGTTATGAACATGGGGATCACCTCATCTCCACAGACGTCCTGGATTCTATAGGTACTGTATGTTTCTGATGCTAAGCTCTTCAATCCTCAGCAGTCACTGTAGAATGTCTAGACTGGAGGAATCAGAGACAAACCTCAGGTCATCCCCCCCTAACCATCCCCCTCTTTTATGACCACCCAAAGGTATTATAACATATCGACCTAGAAATATATTTTATCGACCTATATTAAGTCATTCAATTTTTTTTACGAGAAATTGTTCCTACCTCCGAATTTGACTTGGATTTGAACAAAGAAGGTATTGAGTGAATAAATCTCACCGATGACGTTGACTGTTGATTTCATGGGAGGGATAATAACTGTTTCTGTTGTGTGTGTTACTGTGGTCAGGTTTCTACTTCCCCGGCACGAAACTGAGCCATTACCTCAGAGTAGTGACCAACTCAAACCCCGGATGCCCTCTGACCACTTGAACCTAGTATCTAATCTATGACTCCATTCACACGTACACACACACGCGCACACACACACACACACACACACACACAGGATATATAACCCAGAGCACATTAGACAACAAGGCTACAGGACCAGGATGTTTGTTACTTTTCTGGAAATAGTTTTTTTATTTTCTCGCTCAATCAAGACATCATCTAATGTTAAAAGCAGTTGAGCAATAATGAAGAAGAATGGCATTATTGTGTTCTAGAATGTTCTCTTCTCTCATAGAAATCCTATTAAATGACTGTTTTCTCGTTCCTAACTTTACGCTCGCCCTCCTCACGGAGTGTTGAGAGATCGTTGAGAGTTCCATCAGTGATGGTTGCCGAGGAGACAGCCCCTTCTCTGGCAACGGAACATTACCTAGATTAGAGGAATGAAAGATGAAAGAAAACCATTAGTCATGGCTGTATGTATGGCTCATTATAGCGTTAGTCATGGCGTTGACTCGTCAGGTGAAGTCAGGCTGAATCAGTTGAGGGGAAAACGTGGAGGAATGAATGCTTGGGGAAAACAGGGTTGTTAAAACAATATTCCGACCGTTAGATGACACTTACAGAGTGAATCACGTTAGCGTCCACCTCCTTAAATAAACTCTGTTGTTCGCCAGGAAGGAATCCTTGGAATCAATTAGATTTTTAAATAACGCAGAAACGCAGAGACGTAGAGACAAGACCGTCTAGCTTTGGAAACAAAGAGCATTTATCAAACGAGCTGACTTTTCTAGTGATGGATCAGACGGGCCACTTGAACGCAGCTCCAACAGTTGTCAGCGTAAACAGACTAATGATAATCTGTCTAAGGTTCTTCATGAGGCGTCCACAGGGGATTTATGTGAGTGGGGCTGAATACCCACATGAAAACATACTATTGAGTACTATGGTATAAATACTATAGTATTCATTGTAGTGTTTTTGCTGACTTTAATGACTAAAGTCTGTAAAAACACTACAGTGAATACTATAGTATTTATTGTAGTATTTACTGTATTATACCGTATTATACTGTAGTTTTTACTGTAGTATTTACTATATTACACTGTAGTATTTACTATATTATACTGCAGTATTTCCAGTTTATAGTATAAGTACTGTAGTAAAAGAAAACTGTAGCATATACTATAGTAATTAATGTAGTGTTTTTGCAGATTGTAGTATACTGTAGTAATTAATGTAGTGTTTTTGCAGACTGTAGTATACTGTAGTATTTACTGTAGTGTTTTTGCAGACTGTAGTATACTGTAGTATTTACTGTAGTGTTTTTGCAGACTGTAGTATACTGTAGTATTTACTGTAGTGTTTTTGCAGACTGTAGTATACTGTAGTATTTACTGTAGTGTTTTTGCAGACTGTAGTATACTGTAGTATTTACTGTAGTGTTTTTGCAGACTGTAGTATACTGTAGTATTTACTGTAGTGTTTTTGCAGACTGTAGTATACTGTAGTATTTACTGTAGTGTTTTTGCAGACTGTAGTATACTGTAGTATTTACTGTAGTGTTTTTGCAGACTGTAGTATACTGTAGTATTTACTGTAGTGTTTTTGCAGACTGTAGTATACTGTAGTATTTACTGTAGTGTTTTTGCAGACTGTAGTATACTGTAGTATTTACTGTAGTGTTTTTGCAGACTGTAGTATACTGTAGTATTTACTGTAGTGTTTTTGCAGACTGTAGTATACTGTAGTATTTACTGTAGTGTTTTTGCAGACTGTAGTATACTGTAGTATTTACTGTAGTGTTTTTGTAGACTGTAGTATACTGTAGTATTTACTGTAGTGTTTTTGCAGACTGTAGTATACTGTAGTATTTACTGTAGTGTTTTTGCAGACTGTAGTATACTATAGTAATTAATGTAGTGTTTTTGCAGACTGTAGTATACTGTAGTATTTACTGTAGTGTTTTTGCAGACTGTAGTATACTGTAGTATTTACTGTAGTGTTTACTATCTTGAACATAGAAGTGGAGGCTTTGTCCTTCAGGAAACCTACTGGAGAAATACTAAAAGAGATCATTCTCCATAACCTGTAGGAAGATAGGACTGGGGTCTGAACAGATCATTCAGAGGACTGGGGTCTGAACAGATCATTCAGAGGACTGGGGTCTGAACAGATCATTCAGAGGACTGGGGTCTGAACAGATCATTCAGAGGACTGGGGTCTGAACAGATCATTCAGAGGACTGGGGTCTGAACAGATCATTCAGAGGACTGGGGTCTGAACAGATCATTCAGAGCTTGATGCTGTTTTCTATACACACACACACACACACACACACACACACACACACACACACACACACAGCGGTGAGTAGCGGAGCAATGAGGCGGTGTAAGCTCTCTGAAGGAAGATAAATGATGGCTGAACAGTCTGATAGATGGTGCCCTGTGGCAAGAGGAGCTGATGAGTGATAACGTCTGAGCAGGGAGGAGATGAGAGGAAGCCACACTGAGTTATATAGTCTGAGGAGGGAGAAGATGAGGGGAGGTCACACTGAGTGATAATGTCTCAGGAGGGAGGAGACACTCCCAGACAATGTTCCCTCCAGGACTACCACGCAGTAGAAATGCAAGTGATTGAACGTCACTGAGTTCGCCAATTAGTTTCCACTATCTAGATCAACGTTTTTTCTGTGATCGAATCAAAATTATATCAGCTCCTTTTCAATGCAACATATCAAAACAAATCTAACTTTGCAAGACTGAGTCTGTGATTTTGTTGTAGTCAGAGCCAGAGCGCAACCGAGTAGAATTCGGGCCCACGAGCGGTCTTTCAATCACTGGCGAGTGAGTGCGCTTTTCAGATCAATGCGCAGTGCCGCACGTGTGCACATTGGGTGATATTCTTTGCCAGTTAGAAAGTTATTAGCGCAGTTATAGATAAGTATAGCTCAGCAATGGGGAGTTACCGCTTCCTACAAGACCTGTTAGGTTACATTTCAAGCTGTCATTGAAAACCCCGTCAGGTAAAAAAAATGTCTTAATTAAAGGGGCAGTGTTGAATTTTGAGACAGTCTTGAATATGCAAATAAGCCAGTATGCAGAGGGGTAGCCTACATTGTCTAAGTCTCTGTATGGTAATAATAATACATAGTATTTTGTAAAGTAGTTTCTTGCATCATACAACACAATGCAATGATGTACAGTCACCTATTTGGCCCATGGTGTTACAGACCAAGTAAAACAACACAAATGAACCGTCAAGCTCTTCATAATGTAAAAACGTTTTTAAAGTCTCATGTAATGTAGACCTGCATTGAACACCACACACAGACTACTGTGGGCTATATCATAGAAATCAAAAGCTATTTCAATGTGAGCATTTTATGGGATTTGCTCCACTGCTTTTGTTGGTAGGCCAACATTATGCTCAAATAGCCGCAATAGCCTATTGGCTACTGTCTACAACTGTAAGCGTACAGCCTCAGTGTTCACTGTAAACGCGCCGGAGTATGCAGAACATTCTCACAATGTTCAAGTTTCCGCTCACAAGACCCAAAATGTTGGGGGGAACATTGCTCCCAGATGCCTCAGATACTGCTTTAGACTGACACTGAAGGAGGCAGCCGCTGTGTCCACCACACTAAGCCCTACACCTGATACCTCTAACTCAGCTCTAGCACCATCTCTGTCTTAGGGCAGTGAAGCATGGAGGTGGCTAGGAGCTGGTGTTCCTCTTTAGTTCTGTCATAGCTCTCTGTCTTAGGGCAGTGAAGCGTGGAGGTGGCTAGGAGCTGGTGTTCCTCTTTAGTTCTGTCATAGCTCTCTGTCTTAGGGCAGTGAAGCGTGGAGGTGGCTAGGAGCTGTTGTTCCTCCTTAGTTCAGTCATATCTCTGTCTTAGGGCAGTGAAGCGTGGAGGTGGCTAGGAGCTGGTGTTCCTCTTTAGTTCTATCATAGCTCTCTGTCTTAGGGCAGTGATGCGTGGAGGTGGCTAGGAGCTGGTGTTCCTCTTTAGTTCTGTCATAGCTCTCTGTCTTAGGGCAGTGAAGCGTGGAGGTGGCTAGGAGCTGGTGTTCCTCTTTAGTTCTATCATAGCTCTCTGTCTTAGGGCAGTGAAGCGTGGAGGTGGCTAGGAGCTGTTGTTCCTCTTTAGTTCAGTCATATCTCTGTCTTAGGGCAGTGAAGCATGGAGGTGGCTAGGAGGAGCATCTCTTTACTTCAGTCATATCTCTGTCCTAGGGCAGTGAAACATGGTGTCAAGGAGGAGTATGTCTTTACTTCAGTCATATCTCTGTCCTAGGGCAGGGAAACATGGAGGTGTCTAGGTGGAGTACTTCTTTAGTTCTGTAAGGATCGACGCTGGAGACGAGAAGCAGGTACAGGGAGGGAACATTTAATAAACATGGACAGGGACAGAATACAGACAGCGTCTGGACAGGAGAAACAGACAGGGACAGAATACAGACAGCGTCTGGACAGGAGAAACAGACAGGAACAGAATACAGACAGCGTCTGGACAGGAGAAACGGACAGGAACAGAATACAGACAGCGTCTGGACAGGGACAGAATACAGACAGGAACAGAATACAGACAGCGTCTGGACAGGAGAAACGGACAGGAACAGAATACAGACAGCGTCTGGACAGGAGAAACGGACAGGAACAGAATACAGACAGCGTCTGGACAGAGGACACAGACAGGAACAGAATACAGACAGCGTCTGGACAGGAGAAACGGACAGGAACAGAATACAGACAGCGTCTGGACAGGAGAAACGGACAGGAACAGAATACAGACAGCGTCTGGACAGGAGAAATGGACAGGAACAGAATACAGACAGCGTCTGGACAGGAGAAACAGACAGGAACAGAATACAGACAGCGTCTGGACAGGAGAAACAGACAGGAACAGAATACAGACAGCGTCTGGACAGGAGAAACGGACAGGAACAGAATACAGACAGCGTCTGGACAGGAGAAACGGACAGGAACAGAATACAGACAGCGTCTGGACAGAGGACACAGACAGGAACATAATACAGACAGTGTCTGGACAGGAGAAACGGACAGGAACAGAATACAGACAGCGTCTGGACAGGAGAAACGGACAGGAACAGAATACAGACAGCGTCTGGACAGGAGAAACGGACAGGAACAGAATACAGACAGCGTCTGGACAAGAGAAACAGACAGGAACAGAATACAGACAGCGTCTGGACAGGAGAAACAGACAGGAACAGAATACAGACAGCGTCTGGACAGGGACAGAATACAGACAGGAACAGAATACAGACAGCGTCTGGACAGGAGAAACGAACAGGAACAGAATACAGACAGCGTCTGGACAGGAACAGAATACGGACAGCGTCTGGACAGGAGAAACGGACAGGAACAGAATACAGACAGCGTCTGGACAGGAGAAACAGACAGGAACAGAATACAGACAGCGTCTGGACAGGAGAAACGGACAGGAACAGAATACAGACAGCGTCTGGACAGGAGAAACGGACAGGAACAGAATACAGACAGCGTCTGGACAGGAGAAACGGACAGGAACAGAATACAGACAGCGTCTGGACAGGAGAAACAGACAGGAACAGAATACAGACAGCGTCTGGACAGGAACAGACAGGAACAGAATACAGACAGCGTCTGGACAGGAGAAACAGACAGGAACAGAATACAGACAGCGTCTGGACAGGAACAGACAGGAACAGAATACAGACAGCGTCTGGACAGGAGAAACAGACAGGAACAGAATACAGACAGCGTCTGAACAGGAGAAACAGACAGGAACAGAATACAGACAGCGTCTGGACAGGAGAAACAGACAGGAACAGAATACAGGAGAAACGTAAACGACAACCCTGCTGACGGGGATGAAACAGACAGATATAGGGAAGGCAATGAAAATGTGAAAGAGTCCAGGTGAGTCCAATGAGCGCTGATGCGTGTAATGATGGTGACAGGTGTGCGTAATGAAGGGCCCTCGAGCGCCAGAGAGGGAGAGCAGGAGCAGGCGTGACAAGTTCAGTCATATCTATGGTTTCTATGTCTCAACATTTATCTCTCTGTATTAACAAACGGGTTTAACCTCTAAGCACAATCAAGGACTTGAAACATTTACGTCTCAGTTCTAGTGGGGAGAATGAAAAAGATAGCACAGCATTTTTTTAATTAAGAGCCTTTTTCAGTCCCTTCTTCGAAATTGTGTAATCCGATTTTAAAAATATAATTGTTGAATCCAATCAAATCCGTCTGTTGTTTGTTTCTTGTCTCTTCAGATAGCTCTGTCTCTCTGTATAGAAAAGTGCTCACGTTCCATCTGACAAGACCTTGGAGAGGATTCATTGTTGATAGAAGGCTGGTTTTACACACACACACACTGATTACCCACATGCTCACCGCACAGATTTGCTCAAGTGTTACTCGGTTAACTTCTCACACAATATTGATGTCCCTGTCTCCTTGGGCGGTCAGGCTACTTTGTAATGTTGACAGTCAACCAAGTTTGATGTGCCCTCCTCAGCTTCACAGGCTGAACCAAATTAAACACTATGGATCCCCCTTTGACTGTCATCTCTCTCTCTCTCTCTTATTCTCACTCTCTTTCTTTACCTCCTTTCTCTCCTCTCCTTTTCTCTCCTTTTCTCTCTCTCTCTCTCTTTCTCTCTCTCTCTCTCCCCTTCTTTTCTCCCCCGCCTCTCTCACTCTCTCTCTCTCTCTCTCTCTCTCTCTCTCTCTCTCTCTCTCTCTCTCCTTCTTCTTTTCTCCCCTCCCTCCCTCCCCCTCTCTCTCTCTCCTTTTCCCTCTTCTCATCTGCTCTCCAGATGTGCAGCATGATAAACCCTATGCATTGTACACACGGAGAGGTCCCGGCTCTCTTCCATCTCTGACACTGCCGCCCAGCTCTCTGAGAACCCATGTGAACAAAAGGAAAGCTAACCACTGGGGCCGTAAAGATAAGTCCCATTATCTTTGTAAAGAGTAGTGACTGCCCCCTTAATGTTTTCCTCTAGCGAGTATGGAAGATAATACCATAATGTGTGCTACTTAATCCAACATGACTTCCAGTTCAGAGACTGAATATGTTTTGTAGTGTCTGTGATCCTTCTTGGGATTTGAACCCCTTCTGACCTCAACACACTCTTCTCAACTGAGACAGGAGAACCACACCACTGTTTCGCCACAGCGAGTATTAAAGATAGACATTGATTACCAAATGTAACGTACACCCTTTTTGAACCTTGAGCATCCCAGCTTCTACTCACGACCTTAGTTCATTTTTTTTTCTTTTTCACTTTCATGCTGTCCTGCTCTGTCCACGTTATATTGAAGACTATTGAAGTGATGAAGGCTTCCTGTCTGAAGATCAGGAGTCTGTCCTTCGGTGAAAGCGCAAATCCTAGATCAGGGAAACCCGAATGGGACCCCATATTTGTTAATGGTACAGACGTTGGGGTTTGAGTTGTAGGCTTGTGTCTGTTTATTGTCTGTTGTCAGCTGTCTCTACCATCTTTGATCCAGACAACCAGAACATGGTCATGTACTCATGTTGGTTATTGGAGAAAAGTAGTGGAGTATTTTTTGCAATATTTAATAAGTTACCGTTTGTTTTCAAAATGTTTTAATTGGATGCATCACAAAGAAAACAAGGAAGAATTTCCAACAAAGCAGGTTAGATGGATTCTGGGGTAGACAAAGCAGGTTAGATGGATTCTGGGGTAGACATCCATTTTACATACAGAGGAAGCTATCAGTGCAATCATGCTATTGAATATTGACACCTTAAAACGCTAAATGGTAATCAGCCAGTTTAGTAGGACTTGTTTTGGAGCATGATGTTTGACATTCATTCGTTCTGGCCAATTCAACCAGGGCTATGTTGACAAGTGACATCCTGTTTGCATTGTGTTTATTTTCCACTGTGCAGAGATGGAGCCGAGGAGATGGCTTGTTTGTGTGTCTGTGTGTCTGTGTGTTTGTGTGTGTGTGTGTGTGTGACAGAGGGCCTAGTCAGTACAGTAGATGAACTTGCAGCCCTCTCTTTAGAAGACAGACATTCCTTGACCTTTCAGCCATTTCAACTCAGCGTGTCTGGTATTATGAAAGGCCTGTGTTTGCCAGAAAGGTTGCACGAGAGGTAGACTATGGGTGATGAAGCTAACAGATGGACTGTAGTTTTGATGGATTTGTTTTCCTATCAAAATTTATCTTTTTGTCCAGCCTCCAGGAAAAATGAAACCTCTGGACCTCAGCCCTCCACCCTCAAACCTCAGGACCTCAGCCCTCTACCCTCAAACATCTGGACCGCAGCCCTCCACCCTCAAACCTCTGGACCTCAGCCCTCCAACCTCAAACCTCTGGACCTCAACCCTCCACCCTCAAACATCTGGACCTCAGCCCTCCACCCTCAAACCTCTGGACCTCAGCCCTCCACCCTCAAACCTCTGGACCTCAGCCCTCCACCCTCAAACCTCTGGACCTCAGCCCTCCACCCTCAAACCTCTGAACCTCAGCCCTCAGCCCTCAAACCTATGGACCTCAGCTCTCCAGCCTCCACCCTCAAACCTCTGGACCTCAGCTCTCCACCCTCAATGACCTTTTCGACTTGTCACTCCATCTTTAGTGTGTGTGTGTGTGTGTGTGTGTGTGTGTGTGTGTGTGTGTGTGTGTGTGTGTGTGTGTGTGTGTGTGTGTGTGTGTGTGTGTGTGTGTGTGTGTGTGTGTGTGTGTGTGTGTGTGTGTGTGTGTGTGTGTTGTCAAATATTGTGGAAAGTGTTGCTTCGGGGTCATCCCCAAGAATGTGAGGAATGAAATCTGGACTCTGTCTCAGCGTTCTGACACGCCACTCACAGGTGCCAATATTACAATATGTTTTGAGAGATACGTAGGCTTTATTTGTCTAGCTATAATACTATACTACTATATATACTACCACTATACTATCTATAGTACTGCACTACTATATATACTACCACTATACTATCCATAGTACTATATTACCACTATACTAGCTATAATACTATACTACTATATACTACCACTATACTACCTATAGTACTGCACTACTATATATACTACCACTATACTGGCTATAATACTATACTACTATATACTACCACTATACTATCTATAGTACTGCACTACTATATATACTACCACTATACTATCTATAGTACTGCACTACTATATATACTACCACTATACTATCTATAGTACTGTACTACTATATACACTACCACTATACTATCTATAGTACTGCACTACTATATATACTACCACTATACTGGCTATAATACTATACTACTATATACTACCACTATACTATCTATAGTACTGCACTACTATATATACTACCACTATACTATCTATAGTACTGTACTACTATATATACTACCACTACACTAACTATAATACTATACTACTATACACTACCACTATACTAACTATGCTACACACCACTATATACTACCACTATACTAGCTATACTACTATATACTACCACTATACTAACTATGCTACACACTACTATATACTACCACTATTCTAGCTATACTACTATATACTACCACTATTCTAGCTATACTACTATATACTACCACTATTCTAGCTATACTACTATATACTACCACTATACTAGCTATAATACTATTTTACTATATACTACTGCTATACTAGCTATAATACTATATTACTATATACTACCACTATACTAGCTATATTACTATACCACTGTGTACTACCACTATACTAGCTACACTGCTATACATTACCACCATACTAGCTGTAATACTATACTACTATGTACGAGCACTATACTAACTATAATACTATGCTACTATATACTGCCACTATACTAGCTGTACTACTGTACTCCTATATACTACCACTATACTAACTATACTAGCTGTACTACTGTACTGTCAGAATTTGTTTTTTTTTTTTTGTCCACCCACCTCTTGAGGATTGACCACAAGTTCTTAATGGGATTAAAGTCTGGGGAGTTTCCTGGCCACGGAACCAAAATATCTATGTTTTGTTCCCCGAGCCACTTAGTTATCACTTTTGCCTTATGGCAAGGTGCTCCATCATGCTGAAAAAGGCATTGTTCATCACCAAACTGTTCCTGGATGGTTGGGAGAAGTTGCTCTCAGAGGATGTGTTGGTACCATTCTTTATTCATGGCTGTGTTCTTAGGCAAAATTGTGAGTGAGCCCACTCCCTTGGCTGAGAAGTAACCCCACACATGAATGGTCTCAGTGTAACGTTAGATCTCCTCTTCGTCTGAGGAGGAGTAAAGATCGGACCAAGATGCAGTGTGGGAAAGTGTTCATGACGATTTATTAAAAACGAACTGAACACTGAAATACAAAACAATAAACGATGTGATGAAAACGAAAACCGAAACAGTACCGTCTGGCGACAAACACTCACACGGAAACAAACACCCACAAACCAACAGTGAAACCCAGGCTACCTAAGTATGATTCTCAATCAGAGACAACTAACGACACCAGCCTCTGATTGAGAACCATACTAGGCCGAACACAAAAACCAACATAGAAAAACAAACATAGACTGCCCACCCCAACGCACGCCCTGACCATACTAAAACAAAGAATAAATAACAGAACTATGGTCAGAACGTGACACTCAGGATGCTTTACTGTTGGCATGACACAGGACTGATGGTAGCGCTCACCTTGTCTTCTCCGGACAAGCTTTTTTCCGGATGCCCCAAACAATCGGAAAGGGGATTCATCAGAGAAAATGACTTTACCCCAGTCCTCAGCAGTCCAATCCCTGTACCTTTTGCAGAATATCAGTCTGTCCCTGATGTTTTTCCTGGAGAGAAGTGGCTTCTTCACTGCCCTTCTTGACACGAGGCCATCCTCCGAAAGTCTTCGCCTCACTGTGCGTGCAGATGCACTCACACCTGCCTGCTGCCATTCCTGAGCAAACTCATATGTTCATATTTGTGTCATTAACAAAAATGTTGGCCACGACTGTATACTACCACTATACTAGCTATACTACTTTCTACTATATACTACCACTATACTAGCTATACTACTTTACTGCTATGTACTACCACTATACTAGCTATACTACTATACTCCTATATACTACCACTATACTAACTATACTACTATACTGCTATGTACTGCCGCTATACTAGCTATACTACTATATGCTACCACTATACTAGCTATACAACTTTCTGCTGTATACTGCCATTATACTAGCTATACTACTTTCTACTATGTACTACCACTATACTAGCTATACTACTATACTCCTATATACTACTGCTATATTAGCTATACTACTATACTACTACCACTGTACTAGCTGTAATACTATTATGCTATGTACTACCACTATACTAGCTATACTACTATACTACTATGTACTACTGCTATACTAGCCATACTACTATATACTGCCACTATACTAGCTATACTACTTTCTACTGTATACTACCACTATACTAGCTATACTACTTTCTACTATGTACTACCACTATACTAGCTATACTACTTTCTACTGTATACTACCACTATACCAGCTATACTACTTTACCACTATATACTACTGCTATACTACTATATACTACCACTATACTAGCTATACTACTATACTGCTATGTACTACCGCTATACTAGCCATACTACTATATACTGCCACTATACTAGCTATACTACTTTCTACTGTATACTACCACTATACTAGCTATACTACTTTCTACTATGTACTACCACTATACTAGCTATACTACTATACTACTATATACTACCACTATACTAGCTATACTCCTATACTACTATATACTACCACTATACTAACTGTACTACTATACTGCTATGTACTGCCACTATACTGGCTATACTACTATATGCTACCACTATACTAGCTATACAACTTTCTGCTGTTTACTGCCACTATACTAGCTATACTACTTTCTACTATGTACTACCACTATACTAGCTATACTACTATACTACTATACACTACCACTATACTAGCTATACTACTATGCTGCTATGCACTACTGCTATACTAGCTATACTACTATACTACTATATACTACCACTGTACTAGCTGTAATACTATCCTACTATATACTACCACTATACTAGCTATACTATTATATACTACAACTGTACTAGCTGTAATACTATTCTACTATATACTGCCACTATACTATCTATACTACTATACTGCTGTATACTACACCTATACTAACTATACCACTATATACTACTGCTATACCAGCTGTAATACTGTACTACTAGATACTACCACTATACTGCTATAATAATCCCCTGCTCTATGCTCTCACCATACTAGCTATACCACAATACTACTAGATACTACCACTATACTGATATAATACTCCCCTGCTCTATGCTCTCACCATACTAGCTATACCACAATACTACTAGATACTACCACTATATTACT